>NC_026003.2:51443555-51581065 GCF_000442705.2 Elaeis guineensis
GCTCCTTGACTCCGGATGAACTCCTGCCGATAAGGGTTCAGTACGGAGTTTCTCTGGAGTATGACCTGGAGCTTTCCGGCTCCTCCGATCGGGCTAGCACTCCTCCATTCGGTCGCTTTTGCCTGTATCAGGAGGCGTTCCCGTGCCGGGCTCTGGCTTCCGCTTCCGTCTTTGTTGTCGCCCTCTTTCGCTTCTTAGATATCTCTTTGGCTTCAGTTGCTCCGAATTCTTTTAGGTTTTTGATAGGGTTTCTCTCCCTTTGCCACGTAGTCGAGGTCCAGCCGTCCCTCTCTCTGTTTAGGCATTTCTATACCTTCAAGCGTCATCCTTCGACCAAGGACTGGTGGTATTTTTCTTCTCAGTTCGGCAGAAGGGGTTGCTGAAAGGTGCCCCCTCTTCGACCCACAACTGGAAGGAGAAATACCTCTTCGTCCACTGCCCGACCCTGAGGCTGGGCCTGCCCCCTTGGGGCTCTCTGAGGGATTCTGTCCGTCGGGCCCCCAGCCTGGGGGAGGACGACCTTCAGGCTGCCCGGAGCTTCTCGCCTATCCGCTCCTTCCCTTCCCAACCTTCTGAGGGAGCAATTTTTGTTCAACGTCGGCCTGAGCCCCTAGGATCCTGCGAGTATTTCATCTTTTCCTTTCTCTTCTTTTCTTCTGTCCTTCTTCTTTTTCTTTCTTTTTCTTCTCTTCTGTTGTTTTTTTTTTTTGTGTGCCACTCCTTCCTTTTTCACCCCGTTATTGATTTCTGACTTTGATTGATGATTTTTTTTTTTTAAGGAATGGACGCCGAAGCAGCGCGGATGCTTGCCAGGGCCTCAGGGCCCACAAAAGAAAGGGTGCCGTGGCCTCCGGATCGGCAAAGAGGATCAGGGCAGAGGAGTCGAGCTTGACTGCGCCCATCCAGGCGGCTCCAGCGATCGACATTCCTTCGGACGTCGAACCTACGCCCCTCGGGCTTCCTCGAGGAGTCCGCCGACTGGGGCTCCCGTTTCGGGGGTCTGCTCCATGGAGGCGCCCGTAGTCGAGAGGGGAAGAGAAGGAAGTCGGTGGCCGTAGGGTGAGTAGCCGTCGAGCCACCGCTGACGAGTCCCTCGGTTCCGAAGAGGAGCCGGAGAATTCCTTCAATGACAGGGACTTGATCAGGCGGTTGATCGACGGCTGCATCCTGCCCGAGGTCGTCGAGAGGATCGACCGCATCGATCTCGAGCAGCGGGTTTGGGACTCCCTAGGGTCCTTCCTCGAGGTAAACAAATCTTCATTTGACCAGCTATTCGACCCTTGTTCTGATCCCCTTGTCGCCCTTGCAGATTGGGCACCAGCTCCTCGCCAAGATCGAGGCGACGAACCGGGCGAGGAGGGACGCCGTCCAGGTGGAGGAGCGTTGCCGGGCCGAGGTCGCTCGCCTCAAAGAAAAGGCAGCCGAAGTAGCCGCCCTCCAAGAGGCCCTAGAAAGAGAGAAACAAGCCCGGGAGGAGGAAAAGCAGACCTTGGAGGAGGCGGTGAGAAAGGCGGAGGCCGAGGTCGTCAATTTGGCTGAGCAGATTTCAGTCCTGGTCTCGGAGGCCAGGGTTCTTGCGGTAGAGGAGTTCAAGACCTCCGCGAAGATGAGGGACCTGAATGTCCAATTCGGTCAGGAGGCGTTCATCAAGGGGTTCGAGCTCTGTCAGGAGAAGGTGGCCAGAAAATTTTCGGAGCTCGACCTCAGCTTTCTGGGTGAGGAGTCTGAAGACGAGGTCAGTTCCTCTCCCGCTACCACTGCTGCCGCAGCCCCCCTTCCAGGAATGCTGAGCTCTCCAACTCCTGCCTCTGAGGTCTGAGACCTCCGACCTTGTATTTTTATTTTACCGTAATTTTTTTTTCTTTTTGTCTTTAAAAATCATCCAATCAATAAAGTTGAATTTCTTGGCATGGATGGCTTCTCCCTCCTTCCTTCCTTCTCTCTGCTTTTTCTTTTGTGATGAGGCGTGTTTTGACGCTTTTGTCTTCCGATGGTAGTGCCCTGCCGAAGCACTCCCCCTGCCCCTGGGGATTCCGCTGAAGTCGACGATCCAGCGACTGAAGAAGGAAGTTCTTCACTTGACAAAAAAGTCAAAGAAGATGGAAGGCGAGCTTCGTAGATTGAGAAAGGGTCATTCTGAAGCCACCGCGGAGGCCATCCGCTTTCGAAATCTCCACATGAAGGGGATCATGGAGGATAGCCGAAGGAAGACGGACTTCACGAAGGAGCTTGAGGAATGCAAGAAGAGCACCAGCGATCGAATTTGGGCTCAAGCTGCCAAGATTAGCGCTCTCAGGGTGGAACTGTCGGCCGTGAAGGAGAGGATCGGCCAGTTGGAAGGAAGCTCATCCCGACTCTTGGCTCGGGCCGACGGCGACTGGGAGTGGTCGAAGAAGGTCTCCGACCTTCAGCAGCAGCTTCAGGACGCCGAGGTGAGCTATGACATGCATCAGGCTGGTTGGCGTAGGTAGGTGGACGAATATAAAGGGAGACTCAGGGTGGCGGCTGATGAAGTCGCCCGTCTTCAGAGGCAGCTGGCTGACAGGGCTCAGCTTACTTCTGCTCGGGATTCTGATGAACTCCAGTCCCTAAGAGGAACCGTTGAAGGGATTTCTGTCACCCTCGGGGAAAGGATGGCTGAGCTATGGCAACTGAAGATCCAACTGGCATACGAGTAGCGGGCCGTCACGGACGCGGAGGCAGAATCCGAGGTCCTGAGAAAGAGGCATCGAGAGGCGGAGGCCGAAAGCCAGCGACTTCGTCGGGCGCTCCAGGATGCGCTGTTGAAAAAAGGAGAGCTAGAAGAAGAAGTTGAGAATCTGAGGAAGTCCTGGATAGGGGGTGGAGTAGATAATTCTAGGTCGGAAGGAGTAGAGCTTCCCTAGGGCTCTTCTTGGCCTTCCATCTTTTCATGTATACATTTTTTCTTTTGTTGTTTTGTCTCACTTTTGTCGCTTTGCTTTTCTTCCTTTGGCCTTCTGGGCTTCGTGGTGTATATTTCGCAAATGGAATGAAAAAGAGATTGTGTTATCTCGTCTGCATATTGTATTAAATTGTCGTCCGTTGGACTTCTCTGTCGTTCGACTTGTCCGACGTTGACGTTGTTTGGAGGTGCTCAGTCGTCGATGTGCTGGTTTGCTTTCCTCATCGTTCGTGGCAGTAGGCTCGAACTTGGTGGTCCGAACTCGGCATTACTTCGGAGGTGCCGCCGTCTTCTTGACCCGTGTCGAGAGCCTTCTTAGAGGCCAGGGGTGTTTGGTAGGAACTTTCCATCTTTGTTGAGATGGGGTTCCTTACGTCCTTGGTGTAGTTTATCCTTCATCTATTTCCGTCGTAGTTCGTCGCTCTTCCTTTTTAATTTTCCTCTTCTTTTCAGAGTGAGGGCCCTCCTCTTGCTTTTTGCGGGGTTGCGTAGAAGTGTGAAGGTGCCACTGAGGGGCCTTTCCCCTTCACTCAATCTTGTTGGGCGGTCAAATTTTGTCACCGTCAGGACGAGGTTCTTCTCCTTTTCCCAACGGGGATGCAGGGGCACATAAGGGCCATCGCAAGGGTCTCTCCCCCCATCCGGTCTAGAAGAATGGGCCTTCGACTTTGCTCATGTCAGGATGAGGTTCTCCTCTTGTTCCCGACATGGCCGTGGGGGCACATTAGGACGTTGCAAGGCCTCTCCCCCCATCCGGTGTAAAAGAACCGGCCTTTGACTTTGCTCATGTCAGGACGAGGTTCTCCTCCTGTTCTTGACATAGCTGTGGGGACACATTAGGGCGTTGTAAGGCCTCTCCCCCATCTGGTCTAAAAGAATCGGGCCTTTGACTTTGCTCATGTCAGGATGAGGTTCTCCTCCTGTTCCTGACATGGCTGTGGGGGTACATTAGGGCGTTGTAAGGCCTCTCTCCCCATCCGGTCTAAAAGAACCGGGCCTTTGACTTTGCTCATGTCAAGACGAGGTTCTCCTCCTGTTCCAGACATGGCTGTGGGGGCGCATTAGGGCGTTGTGAGGCCTCTCCCCCAATCCGATCTCAAGATAATCAGATTTTCATTTTAGTTATGTTAGGATGAGGTTCTCCTCCCGTTCCTAACATAACCTTGCTTTAATTGTTTGAAGGGGTTATCCCCAGTCATAACAAATCTATTTCAAATGGGAGGAGCATGCGAAGTCGAAAGGAATTTAGATTCAGGGCAAAGTCGTAAGCGATACATTTACAGGTTTCTCGAGTTCCATGGTTGTGGAAGGTCTGCTCCTCCTTGAGGCCCTCCGGTGATGGAGTCGATGGTCCCAATTGGAGGCCGATCTCCGGGCTGCTCCTCCCTCCTTGGCAGTTCAGGTTGCGGCAGGGCCCTTGGCCGATCTTCTCTACCCTCAGGCCGGCGTCGGATGAATCTGTCGAGTCGACCTCGCCGGATGAGCTCCTCGATCTCATCTCGGAGCTGGATGCATTCCTCCATGTCGTGGCCGTGGTCACGGTGATAGAGACAGAACTTGTTGGGGTTGCGCTTCTCGGGGTGTGTGCGCATCCTCTCTGGCCTAGGGAGCTACTCCCTGACCTCCATCAGTACCTGAACTTTCGAAGCATTGAGGGGGGCGTAGTTGCAGAATCTTTCCGATGGAAAACCCCACCGAACCCCACGGTCTGGACTTCTCTGCCTGCGTATCCGGGGTGGAGTATGGGCATGCTTGTGCCCAGGAGGAGATCGAGAACGCGGCCGAGCTTCTCTCGACCTTTTTTCGATTGCGGGCTTACTCGAGTCTCCCGCCTGCCGCTCTCTCACGGTCTCCTCATCCTTCATTTTGAAGGCTTCTTCCGCTCGGGCGTACCCTTCAGCCCGAGCCAACAAATCAGCAAAATACCTGAGGTACTTTTTCTCCAGGGAGAACAAAAGGTCATTCTTCTGAAGGCCGCCCTTCAGAGCGGCCATTGCGACTGATTGGTCCAAATTCCGGACCTCCAGCGCTGCGACGTTGAAACGGTTGATGTAGGCCCGAATGGACTCCCCTTCCCTCTGCTTGATATTGATGAGGGACTCCGAACCCTTCCGGGGGCACCGGTTGCTGACAAAATGGGCCACGAATTGGTGGCTCATCTGATCGAAGGAAAAGATGGTACCCGACTTCAGCGTCGAGTACTAGTTTCTCGCCGCTCCCTTCAAGGTGGATGGGAAGGCTCGGCATAGAATGGCATCGGGAGTGCCATGAAGTAGCATCATCATCCGGAAGGCTTCCAGATGATCAATCGGGTCCGAAGTCCCGTCGTAGCTTTCGAACTGGGGAAGCTTGAAGTTTGGCGGGATCGGTTCCTGCATGATCATTTGAGAAAAGGGAGGGTCAGTGCAAATATCTTCACCATAAGCGGGGGGAGCGTGGCAGAGTTCTTCGATCCGCCGGTTCATCTCTTGGAGTCTCCGATCCTGAAAATTCTCTCGACTTCGGGCTCAAGGGTCCTTTGGCAGAATGGGGGCAGAGATCTTCCAGAGGTGGAGTCGTGATCCGATTGAGGGCTCTCCACCCTCGGGTTCGTCTTCCCTGGAAAGACGGGACGGCTGGCCCAAGTGGCCCACCCCACCACCGGATTCTGGTGTTTCGATGACACCCTTTTCAGGCGCACTGATGCCTGCGGTTGCTGCTGCTGCTGCATGGCCTGCACAGCTTCAGTGAGGCCTCTGACCTGCTGCGCCAGCAGATCAAACTGCTCCGCACCGACCGCTGTCGCTGGAGGAGGAGGAGGAGGTTGGGAAACAGGAGGTGAGGCCGGAGCCTGAGATCTGGCCGCGGAGGCCGTGGATCGTCGCGTGGATGCCTTGCGGGGAGGCATCGAGCAAAGGCCAAGTGGAGGGAGGAGGACAGGACACCGAAAAAGATGCTCGAGGGCGGTCCCGTTGAGTGCTCCTTTAAGAACAAGGATACCGTGAAGACATAGGCCCCCTTCCTTTAGCGCCAATCCTGTTGGTGCAAAAATCTGTCTGCGCCAGAGAAGCTGGAGTCGAGGGAGTCGCGGTCGCCGCCGGGACCTGCAAAAGAAGTCTCAACCAGAGGTGGGGTTGCTCCGGCAAGACCCTCGATGCTCAAGTCAGTTCTCTGCCTCAACAAGAATGGAGTGCTCGAACGGAAATTTTAGCAGAGTTTTTAGGTAAAGATGAGAGCTTAGAGAATAACGTATCTGGGGTCCTCCCTTTTATAGGCGGAGGAAGCAACAGACTGATAGCGATGTCTGTAACTGTCTGGTAGTGGGCCGCCCAGGGTCAGACAGAGTTTGTTGTGAAGAGTAGTGGAGTAGACCCATGGCTATCACCGAAGCATGCCACGTGGAGTCTGCTGCAGGGAGTGGAGCGGCGTCCGTTGTCGCGACTTGCCAGAGGATGGAAGAATCATGCGGTATCCATCCCAGGAAGTGGAGCAAGATCGTGGGCATCATAGCGGTCTGTCAGGGAGTAATGGAGCCGTGCGAAATCCATCGCAAGAAGTGGAGCAGGATCGTGGCCGTTGCAGCGTCACGCCAGGGAGTACAGATCTATCGGCTGAAGCTCGGCTGGAGCGTCTGGCGGAGAGGGGTGGTTAGCTATCCATTTGAGAGGAGCCCAAAGTCTGGCCCCCGTAAGAGTCCGGAGAAGTCTTCCTTTAGCCGGAGTCGGGGACGAGGCCCAGCTCCCGTAGGGGTCCGGGCGGAGTCTTCCTGCAATTAAAGTCAGGGGCGAAGTCCGGACGAAGCTTACCAGCGGTCGAAGTTGGCGACAGAGCCCGGCTCCCGTAGGAGTCCGGGCGGAGTCTGCTTGCGGTCGGAGTTGTGGGCGGAGTCGACTCCCGTAGGAGTCCGGACGAAGTCTGTCTGCAGCCGGAGTCAGGGACGAGGCCTGGCTCCCGTAGGGGTCCGGGCGGAGTCATCCTGCAATTAAAGTCAGGGGCGAAGTCCGGACGAAGCTTACCAGCGGTCGAAGTTGACGACGGAGCTCGGCTCCCGTAGGAGTCCGGGCGGAGTCTGCTTGCGGTCGGAGTTGTGGGCGGAGTCCGGCTCCCATAGGAGTCTGAACGAGGTCTGTCTGCAGCCGGAGTCGGGGATGAGGCCCAGCTCCCGTAGGGGTCCGGGCGGAGTCTTCCTGCAATTAAAGTCAGGGGCGAAGTCCGGACGAAGCTCACCAGCGATCAAAGTTGGCGACGGAGCCCGGCTCCTGTAGGAGTCCGGGTGGAGTCTGCTTGCGTTCGGAGTTGTAGGCGGAGTCCGGCTCCCGTAGGAGTTCGGACGAGGTCTATCTACAGCTGAAGTCGGGGATGAGGCCCGGCTCCCGTAGGGGTCCGAGCGGAGTCTTCCTGGAATTAAAGTCAGGGGCGAAGTCCGGACGAAGCTTACCAGCGGTCGAAGTTGGCGACGGAGCCCGGCTCCCGTAGGAGTCCGGGCGGAGTCTGCTTGCGGTCGGAGTTGTGGGTGGAGTCTGGCTCCCGTAGAAGTCCGGACGAGGTCTGTCTGCAGTCGGAGTCGGGGATGAGGCCCGGCTCCCTAGGGGTCCGGGTGGAGTCTTCCTGTAATTAAAGTCAGGGGCGAAGTCTGGACGAAGCTCACCAGCGATCGAAGTTGGCGACGGAGCCCGGCTCCCGTAGGAGTCCGGGTGGAGTCTGCTTGCGATCAGAGTTGTGGGCAGAGTCCGGCTCCCATAGGAGTCCGGACGAGGTCTGTCTGCAGCCGAAGTCGGGGACGAGGCCCGACTCCCGTAGGGGTCCGGGCGGAGTCTTCCTGCAATTAAAGTCAGGGGCGAAGTCCGGACGAAGCTCACCAGTGGTCGAAGTTGGCGACGGAGCCCGACTCCCGTAGGAGTCCAAGTGGAGTTTGCTTGCGGTCGGAGTTATGGACGGAGTCCGGCTCCCGTAGGAGTCCGGACGAGGTCTGTCTGCAGCCGGAGTCGGGGATGAGGTCCGGCTCCCGTAGGGGTCCGGGCGGAGTCTTCCTGCATTAAAGTCAGAGGCGAAGTCCGGACGAAGCTCACTAGCGATCGAAGTTGGCGACGGAGCCCAGCTCCCGTAGGAGTCCGGGCAGAGTCTGCTTGCGGTCAGAGTTGTGGGTGGAGTCCGGCTCCCGTAGGAGTCTGGACGAGGTCTGTCTGCAGCCGGAGTCGGGGATGAGGCCCGGCTCCCGTAGGGGTCCGGGCGGAGTCTTCCTGCAATTAAAGTCAGGGGCGAAGTCCAGACGAAGCTCACCAGCAGTCGAAGTTGGCGACGGAGCCTGGCTCCCGTAGGAGTCCGGGCGGAGTCTGCTTGTGGTTGGAGTTGTGGGCGGAGTCCGGCTCCCATAGGAGTCCGGACGAGGTCTGTCTGCAGTCGGAGTCGGGGACGAGGCCCGGCTCCCGTAGGGGTCCGGGCGGAGTCTTCCTGCAATTAAAGTCAGGGGTGAAGTCCGGACGAAGCTCACCAGCGGTCGAAGTTTGTGACGGAGCCCGGCTCCCGTAGGATCCGGGCGGAGTCTGCTTGCAGTTGAGGCTGGCGATGGAGCCCGGCTCCCATAGGAGTCCGGGTGGAGTCTTCCTTGCAGTTGAAGTTGGTGATGGAGCCCTGCTCCCGTAGGAGTCCGGGCGGAGTCTGCTTGCAGTTGAGGCTGGCGATGGAGCCCGGCTCCCGTAGGAGTCCGGGCGGAGTCTTCCTTGCAGTTGAAGTTGGTGACGGAGCCCAGCTCCCGTAGGAGTCCGGGCGGAGTCTACTTGCGGTCGGAGTTGTGGGCGGAGTCCGGCTCCCGTAGGAGTCCGGACGGGGTCTATCTGCAGCCGGAGTCAGGGATGAGGCCTGTGAGGGTTAATCCCATTGAGAACTTCGGCTGAGGGTATTTTATACCTAACATAGTCTTTTACTAGCTCAATTGCTTCGTCAGTGTGTCAGCTACATTGTCTGTGGTGTTGACTCTCTTCACTTCAAAGTATCCCTTTTCGAGATAATCATGGATGAGATGGAATCATCGCTCGATGTACTTGGACTTCTATGAGAGCTCAGCTTCTTAGCTTGGACTATGGCACTATTGTTGTCATAGAAGAGTGGGACAACATCTGATGGCATCACACCTAGCTCTAAAACAAACTTCTTGAACTAGAATGCCTCTTTAGTTGCTTCCGATATGGTGATGTACTCTACTTCCATGGTGGAGTCTACTATAACAGGCTACTTGAAACTCTTACCTGATATCGACTTTCGATCATCAATATTAGATATAAAGTCTGAATCAATATATCCTTGCACCCCTAATTCTCTATTTTCAAAGATTAAAAATATATCCTTAGTCCTTCTCAAGTATTTAAGGATACATTTATAGAAGTCCAGTATTCTTCCTCTAGATTTGACTAAATCTGCTCGTGACACTCATAGCATGGGCGATATTAGGTCGTGTACAAAGCATGACATACATGAGGCCTCTGTGGTCGAAGAATAAGGGATCTTGCTTATGCTATTAGGTTTTGATGGTGCAGTGGAAGGATTGGATGTTTAAAATTTTCATTCAAAATATCTTAGTGCATCAAAATCTTGGAACCCAGAATCCCTTGATATAGCAATCAAAGCATAATTAAATTAAACTTAAATAAGAAGAATACCTGTGGTGCTAATCCTAATTTCGATAGAGCTTCCACTAGGTGCTCAAATGTTCACCATCCACGGCGATCCATATGAAAATTGAACCAAGAACAGCTTTCTTCCTTCACCTTGCTTCAACCCCTAAAACTTGACTAGCCACCAATCGATTAGACCTTCCTCTAGACCCGAGTCTGGACCTTTTAGAACCTCCCACTGGACCTGACCACCTTCTTCTGGACCTTTTAAATGTTAAATGAGTGTCCTAGAAGCCAATTGTTGGCTAACACATTTTGTAATTTCAGGGCTTAACTTTGTACTTGTAACACTTTTATTGTTAATAAAAGATATTTTTATTCCAATCATATTTATGTGTTCATAATTTATCCTAAAAATTAATAAAAAAGATTTTATATATTCTCAAGATGTTGAGAATTTGAGATGTACATTAATTAATGGTTAGTTTCTAAATACTCTCGATCAAAAGATTATCATGGAGGACAGTGATCAATCTATTGAAAGATCGATGCACAGATCTCCTCCCTTTTAGACAGATGAGTCTCGAGTCTATAGTATAGGGACACTAGGATGAGAGTACAAGTGATTGTTAGAGAATAACTTGTACTGAGCGTGACTAACATGAAAAACTACTTGGATGTCTACTCACTCATCAATGGTTGTTGTTGTGATCCAGGTGGTATGCCCAAGGCCCAGGGGACCAAGGCTAAGGCCAAGGTCCATCATTCATGAGGGCTTCATGGAGGCTCTAGGGCTAGTTGGGCCCTAGGTTGAAAGGATGTGGGCCTTTTGGGTTCTTGAGGTCTAGGTTATGTGGGCCTCAAGGGACCAACTCTTTATGGGCCAGGTCTGGGCCTAGGATAGGTGAGATTAGGTCGAGTCATGGGTGTACATGGGCTTGGGTTAACCTAATCTCCCATAGAGTTGGTCAAGGGAGTTTTGGGTTTAGGTCACTTGACCTGGTGTTTATATATACATGTACTTATATAGGTTTGATAAAGCCAAGAGAATAGATAACTCTTTCTCCCAAGTTCCTCTCTCTCTTCTCCCTCTCTCTCCAGTCATCCTCAATGCCCCAGGAGTAAGAAACCCTAGGGTTTCTTGCCGCCAGAGCCAGATAAGGAAAGAAAGGAAGGGAGGCGCTAGCCCCTTCCCCCTTGCAGCCACCTACCAGATCTGCTCTCTCCCTCTTGCAGGCACCCAAACACCAAGTTCAGGACCTAAAATCTCTTAAGAAGAGGTTGGTACAAGTCCCTCTCAGATCTGAGTTGATCTGAGGTCGTTTGAGGTGCGGGTGAGATCTCCATCAACAGATCTACAAGAAAGGCTGCAGCAGGATAGATCTGTGAGGTCTGTCTCCATCTATCTTCCTCTCCATCTAGAATGCTCCGATTCAAGATCTATGAATTGGAAGACCTCGGTCCAGGTCTGATCTGGTTGGGTACCAGATCTTGAATTTTTTAGAGGTGGTTTCAAAGGTGTTCTTCATCTGGAACGAAAGGCTGAGGAAGAAGACAGCAACCAGGCTGATTTCGTCAAGGGCCTTGGATCGTGTCCAGAAGTCTCCAAATCTATTCGTTGCTAGTTCTGCTGCACCCAAGGTCCATGGGAGGAGCCAGGATCGTGCTCCAATAGTTGGTATCAGAGCCACGGTGGTGAGGAAGCGGTTCCAAGCACGAGAAGTTGAAGGTCCCAAGTGCTGAAAATTTTGAGCAAGGTACCATCAAGGTATATTCTATACTTCTTGATTTTATATTGCTTGTTTGGCTTGGATCCAGTATGGGCAGCAATATGAAGGTTGATTTTGAGAAGTTTGATGGCAAGGGGAATTTTTTCATGTAGAAAATCTGGGTGGAGGATCTTCTGGTGCAAGCAGATCTGGATCAGGCTTTGGATGAGAAGCCTGAGGGAATGACAGATAGACAGTGGGCATCGTTGAGAAGAAAGCATGCTCGGTGATCAGAGGATGTTTGGCGGATGCGACGTTGTATTCGGTGCTGGAAGAAAAGACCCCGAAGGGCCTTTGGTCGAAGTTGCACACCATGTATATAGGGAAGAATATGTGCAACAAGCTGATGCTAAAGAAGAGGTTGTACAGTCTTCAGATGCAGGAGGGATCTGATGTGATTGGCCATATTCAGAGGTTCGATCAGTTGTACACGGAGTTGGTGAATATCGGGGTGAAGTTGGATGAGGAGGACAAGTCCCTGTTGCTTTTGTGTTCGCTGCCAGGATCATATGACTCTTTGGTGCTACACTGCTCTACGGCAAGGAGACTCTGGAATATGAGGACATGGTCTCGGTGCTGAGGTCTAATGAGCAGAGGGAAAAGTTGACCAGAGATCGGGCTCCCCAGGAGGGTTTGGCAGTAGGAGAGAGGACAGGTAGAGGCAGAGGCAGAAGCAAGTCCAGGGGGCAGTCCAAGTCCAGGAAGAGAAAGAAAGAGATGAAATGCTTCAAGTGCAACGAGTTCGGGCACTTCAAGTGAGAATGTCCACTATGGAAGAGCAAGAAGGGAGAAAGAAGTGGCTCAGAATCAGTGAGTGTAGTTGCTGGGCAGCAGGTGGAGGATGATCTACCTGTGGTATCAGATGGTCACAAGCAGTACACAGAGGAGTGGACACTAGACTCTGCGTGCTCATATCACTACACACCACACAAGTCTTGGTTTGCGACATACACTAAGACAGATGAGGGATCAGTGACTCTAGGCGACAATCATCCTTGCAAGGTGGCTGGGATAGGGACAGTCAGGGTGAGGATGTTTGATGGGATTGTGAGGACATTGACAAATGTAAAGCACATCCCAGAGCTGGAAAAGAATATGGTGTCACTAGGCTACTTGGAGTGCAGTGGATACGCTTCAGCAGTAGAGCTAGAAGCGGAGTACTGAACATCTCCAATGGAGCTATGGTGGTGATGAGAGGCAGGAGGTTGGACAATAACCTCTATCGCATGGAGGGATCTGTGGTGACCGAAGAGTCTGATGCAGCAGCTGCAGCACAGGACCAGCAGGGAGCCTACAGGATATGGCACTACCGCCTAGGCCATATGGGTGACAGAGGGCTGAGGGAGTTGAGCAGGAGAGGACTCATCTCTGATCTGGAGGATGGTGCTACAGGGGAGATCTGTGAGCCTTGCCAGATGAAAAGCAGAGGAGAGTTCAGTTCACCATCAGTACAGCCCGCAGTGTAGCCCCTTTGGAGTTAGTACACACGGATGTGTGGGGACCAGCCTCAGTTTTAGCTAGGAATGGGGCCAGATACTTCATGATCCTGATTGATGATTTCTCAAGGAAACTCTGGATTTACTTCATGAGAGAGAAGTCAGAGGTCTTCACCAAGTTCAAGATCTGGAGAGCTGAGGTGGAGAGGAGCAGGGGAGGAGAGTGAAGTGTCTGAGGTCAGACAATGCGGGGAGTACACCAGCAGAGAGTTCCAAGATTACTGTGAGGAGTGTGGGATCAGGAGACACTTCTCAGTTAGAGAAACTCCACAGCAGAATGGGGTGGTCGAGAGGATGAACAGAATATTTTTGGAAAAGGCACGGTGCATGAGGCTACAGGCAGGGCTTCCAAAGGAGTTCTGGGTTGACACAGTTGACGCAGCAGGTTACTTGGTCAATTGGTCACCTCACACCAGGTTGGATGGCAGGCTTCCAGAGGAGGTGTGGTCTGGGAGGACAGTTGGGCTGGGCCATCTACGGGTATTTGGGTGCATGGCCTATGTGCACATTGGAGCTGGTGAGCAGAGCAAGCTAGATGCTAGATCACTCAAGACGGTGTTTCTAGGCTATTCGCAAGGAGTCAAGGGATATAGGCTATGGGATCCCTTGGAAAAGAAGGTCATCATTAGTCAGGATGTGACTTTTGATGAGGAGTCAGTCCTACGGAGGCAAGCAGGCATGGAGGAGCAGCAGGAGGTCTAGCAGGGTGCTGCTGGACAGCTTCTTTGATTTTGCCTCTTACAGGTACTACTGGAGGACATGACATTCAGGTGGAGAACCTACCTAAGGTGTCTCCACAGGTAGAGAGGACTCGAATGGATGATCGAGGTAGAGAGGTTCAGCAGGAGTGAGCTGGATCGAGGACTGATATCGGTGTTGCCCTACACAAGCCCAAGAGGACCATCAGGCAACCGGACCGATATGGCTTCGAGGAGATGCTGTCATATGCCCTGGTGATAGCGAATGGAGACCCATATACGTATCAGGAGGCTATTGAGAGCCAGGACAGAGAGCGATGGATCCAGGCGATGTTCGAAGAGATGCAGTCTCTCCACCAGAACCAGACGTGGCGATTGGTGCAGTTGCCACAGGGGAAGAGGCCCATTGGCTGCAAATGGGTCTACAGTTGCAAGGACAGAGTGGAGCTGGTTGAGGCCTTGGGACACCAAGGTGGAGATTGTTGTGATCTAGGTGGTGTGCCCAAGGCCCATGGGACCAAGGCTAAGGCCAAGGTCCATCATTCATGAGGGCTTCATGGAGGCTCTAGGGCTAGTTGGGCCCTAGGTTGAAAGGCTGTGGGCCTTTTGGATTCTTGAGGTCTAGGTTATGTGGGCCTCAAGGGACCAACTCTTTGTGGGCCAGGTCTGGACCCAGGATAGGTGAGATTAGGTCGAGTCATGGATGTACATGGGCTTGGGTTAACCTAATCTCCCATAGAGTTGGTCAAGGGAGTTTTGGGTTTGGGTCACTTGACCCGGTGTTTATATATACATGTACTTGTATAGGTTTGATAAAGCCAAGAGAACAGACAACTCTTTCTCCCAAGTCTCTCTCTCTCTTCTCCCTCTCTCTCCAGCCATTCTCCATGCCCCAGGAGCAAAAAACCCTAGGGTTTCTTGCCGCCAGAGCCATATAAGGAAAGAAAGGAAGGGAGGCACTAGCCCCTTCCCCCTTGCAGCCGCCTACCAGATCTGCTCTCCCCCTCTTGCAGGTGCCCAAACACTAAGTCCAGGAATTGGAATCTCTTGAGAAGAGGTTGGTACAAGTCCCTTTCAGATCTGGAGTTGATCTGAGGTCGTTTGAGGCACGGGTGAGATCTCCATCAACAGATCTACAAGAAAGGCTGCAGCAGGATAGATCTGCGAGGTCTGTCTCCATCTATCTTCTTCCCCATCTAGAATACCCAGATTCAAGATCTACAAATTGGAGGCCCTCGATTCAGGTTGTTCTGGTTGGGTAGCAGATCTTGGATTTTTTAGAGGTGGTTTCAAAGGCGTTCTTCATCTGGAACGAAAGGCTGACGAAGAAGACAACAACCAGGCTGATTTCGTCAAGGGCCTTGGATCGTGTCCAGAAGTCTCCAGATCTATTCGTTGCTAGTTCCACTGCACCCAAGGTCCGTGGGAGGAGTCAGGATCATGCTCCAATAGTTGTCTCGATGCTGCAGTAATATGAGTGGTCCTTTGATTTGTGGTGTCATCGGCTATTCGCTGCGAGGCTACTGAGTTTGACTGCATATTTTCTTGGTCCCTAGCCATTCGGGTGCTTACTATGTATGTTGGCTACAGTAGGTTTAGGTTTGCGGTCAGGAGTAGGATGCACCTAGATAGAATCTATCAATCTTGATAGAAAAAAAAAATTCTATGTGATTTATGAGACTGCGTTTAGAAAGTCTTTGACCAAAGCAAGTGTGAATACTGAAAAAGAGTTTCTACAGGATTCACAAGTGAACTCAAGTCGAGCCAATCTGGTATACTGATGGGATCTGACAAGTTCTCCATAACCTCCGTCAAGTTGGGACTCACGATAGAAGGACTGAATCACATGATACCTGCATCTAGGGATTCATACTTTTATTCTATTGGATTGTCACCACATACTACTAGGTGTTACTGATGGATTGTGGGACTCATCGAGCATCGTCTTGATGATTGATGACTCTCGAAGTGTAGAGTTAAAATTATTCCAATCCATTGAAAGAAGTTTTGATAATATTGTAATGAAGATCATAATATATCTCACTACTAGATAGAATAAAATTTATGAGGTCACACATTAAGAGATTTAATCTTGAATTAACCAATTAAACTTATGAAAAACTTATTGGGTAAGGATTTAATGAAATCTTATTGGGTTTAAGAGAACTATACTAGCATATGGTTAAACCCAATTCTTCTCTGGACTTAGATTCCTTATTAAATAAAGATTGGATCAAGTCTATAGCCTTGAACCTTATCTAGATCCATTTTAATTTGAATTTAGAGAGGCACCTATTTGAGGGTCCAAAAGGATTGGATCAAACCAATTAGTTAGCAAATAAATCTCTTTATTTTCTTTCTTGTTATTTTCTTTTGTGGCATGGATTAATTGAAAAGAGGAGAGGAGGTGCATGCCTCCTTTTTGAAAAGTCCAAGGGGCGCACACCCCTTGGAGTGGGCAGATAGAATAAAAAGGGGCCCACCCCTCTTTTATTTTGGTGTGGAAGGAGAGAGAGGAGTTACGCCCCCTCTCTTATGTACACAAAACACCCTTGGTGCCCCCTCTACTTACCTCATTGGCTGAGGGCACCCCCTCTACCTGCTATGTGGGATGTGGGGTGCCCCCTTTACTTGCCATATGAGGTGTGGGCCTTTCCAATTGGATCTAATTTTTTTTGAAAAAAAATCAAATTAAAAAGCATGGGACCTTATGAATAAGGACTAGATTTTTTAAACTGATTGAAGATTGATTTAGAATCAAGAAAATATCTATTTAAGAGATGGTCTCCTAGAGTTTCAAAATAATTGAATTAAGAATTTAGACCTTTATCTCCTCCCATCTCCATGCCATCCTCTCTTCCTCCACTATATCCAATGCCCAAGGGTTGGGCATCCCATCTTCTACATACCCAAGGTGTTGGGTGGTTTCTTCTACATCAAGCAATAGAAAGAAAGGTTGCAGTTCAAGTGTTAACATCACAGTCAAAGATTAATGTGTGATCAAAGATCCAAAAGGCTAAGATTTATCTTGTAGAAGATGGATCAAGTATGAGAAGAAATGTTCAAAATTGATCCTGATGGATGTCTGTAGAGATCGGACATGTGTGCTGCTCAAGAATCTTCAGATCAAGGATCATCGATTACGGTGTATATCAACCCGCATAAGGTATTGAGATGTGATCTCAATTTTTATTTTATTTTCAGATTATATGCATGACTTAGATCCAGGGCTCAGGTAGATATAGATTAGATCTATTGCATGTGGGGTTAATATTGGAATTTTTATAGATGCTAGAGCATGTGGATTTCAAAATTTTTCTAAATCTAAAATATAATAAAAAAATTAAATTAAAATATTTTTAATCAAGCATGCATTCATCATATGAAAGTACCTATGGATCTTGTTTATACATCAAAATTAACATATATTGATTTTAGAAAAAATAAATGAAAGTCTGAAATCAATTCACATATCTGAATCACTTTCTTTTTGCTTCAAACCTGTAACTGGGATTGAATCCGATTCAATCCCTGGATCTAGGCCTAGACGAGTTCTAAATCAGTAGCACAAGCATCCTACTTCTACAGGTATTCACAGGGCTGACCTACATTATTTTCTCTTGGATCCTACTTGCTTGAACCAAAGCCTAAATAGGCTTGAATCAAACT
Organism: Elaeis guineensis; assembly: GCF_000442705.2. Taxonomy (NCBI): domain Eukaryota; kingdom Viridiplantae; phylum Streptophyta; class Magnoliopsida; order Arecales; family Arecaceae; genus Elaeis; species Elaeis guineensis. The sequence goes on from NC_026003.2 coordinate 51,460,701, forward strand.
TGGATCGAAATAGAACCCCTTCGATGACCCTTTTAATCTTTTTTTCTTGATTCTTGAAGAAATCAAGAATCTTTCTTGATCCTTCAACTAATCAGGAAGAACAAGAACCAAAAATTGGTTTGAAGTAACTCTCAATAAACTTGAGAGCAAAGGAAATAAGAACCAAATAAGTGGCGCCAATAATTGACCCACTTTCTTGGATGCCGCCCACCCTCCCTATGGCTCCAAGGGAGGATGCCTAGAGACAGATGAGGTATGGGCTAGAGAAAGAAAGAGGAGGGAGGCATGGCACAGTGAAAGGTGGTGGCAAGGTAGGAGGAGAAAGGATTGATTTACAAACTAAAAGGCTAGGATCTTTTATATAGACAACTTAAGGATGTCCTAATCAAATTAGGATCTCTCATTTTAATCATATTAGAATTTCTAGCCATAATATAGTTGGACCAAATAAATGGGGTGCCACCCATTACACATCCAAAGCCAGACCCTACTTTAGGTGTCTCATCATATGAGACCCTATTGAACGCACAAATCAGCCCACATGGTTCCATAAACTCTCTTCAAGGATTTTTAACTAAGAAGCTCTTTCTTGATTTAATTCAAACCATAAATTAATTATCCAACAATTGGATCTCATTGAATCTTATTCAATTAGGTTCAAATTAAATACAAAAATTGATAAAAACTCATCATATAAGTAAACTGACTACAAAAGAAGTTGGGTTCATCCAGGTGTTAGCAAGATTAACATGAATCCAATTGGATTTCTTTAAATCTATATAAATTGGTGCTTCATAAGTCCAATTATAATCAATTTAGATCTTCTCTCTTTATGTGTGATCCCATAGGTTCAATTCTATCTGATAGTGAGAAATATCATGATTTCTATCATAGGTATCACTGAAACCCTTTTCAGTGGATCGAATAGTTTCACTCAAACTCGACAAGGACTATTGATCCAAAATGATCCTATTGAGCTCTCACAATCACTAGTGACATCTAGCAATATATAGTGACAACCTAGCAGAACTAAAATAGAACATCTAGGTATAGTTAATATATGATGTAGTTTTTCTATCATGAGTCCCGACTATATGGCAGGTTATGGATAAATCATCAAGCCTCATTATCAATCATATGATAGATATGATCAGCTCAAGTCTAATAGTGATTCCAAATGAAAACTTCTTTCCATTAATCACACTACTATAGCCATAGACTTGTGGACTCAGTTTTTCAAATCTCATAGGACTACTCTTTTCTATTAAGGTGGATAGATCCTATATAGATACACACGTTGCTCGCACAGCTCAACCAACTAAAGTCAACATCCACTACAAAAACTCATAATCGAGTTAATGTTTATATATAGTCAAACTACAACAGTCATACTGTGAGCAACTGTAACATCACAAAAGATTAGTCACACAACTACAGCATCGAGATTATCACTGACGATTGAATAAAAATTTATATGATCTCTTATATGGTCATGCTCAGTACTAGTTGTTCTCTAACAACTATCCATACTTTTCACTCAGTATTTCTATATCATAGATTAGAGACTCATCTATCTTAAAGGAAGCAAACCGTACACCGATCTATCTGGATAAATCATCATCCCCATGACTGTCCTATAACTGGAAGCAATTTAGGAATCGATCATACATATTTCTAATTCTCAACATTTGAGAATATGTATCATAACATCAATTTTAAGGATGATTCAAGGATATATAACACTTGAATGAAAAAAAAAATCCTTTATTGATTAAATCATCAGTTTAAGTACAAAGTTGTGTCATAGAATAAAAATATATTAGCCAACAATTGACTTTTAGGACATACATCAAACAATCTTCCACTTGGACTAAAGCCAATTGACTATTAATCTAAGCCCCATCTTTTCAAGATGAGCTTCCATTTTGGGCTGGCTCAACTACTTTGTCAGCAGGTCTGCCACATTATCTGCGAAGTCTACTCTTTGCATCTCGATATATTACTTCTCGAGGTAGTCGCGTATGATATGGAACCGTCGTTCAATGTGCTTTGATTTTTGATGAGATCGGGGCTCTTTAGCAAGTGCTATGGCTCTATTGTTGTCATAGTACAGTGGTATGGCATCTGATGTCATTTCATCAAATTTCATGATAAACTTTTTGAACAAAAAACCTTCTTTTACAGCATCTGAAGTGGCAATATACTCAGCCTCTGGGGTCAAATCTGCGATGATGCTCTGCTTAGAACACTTTCAGCTGGCTGCACCATCATTGCATATGAATACATATCTCGATGTAGACTTTCTATCATCTGGATCCGACATGAAGTTCGAATCTATATAACCCTCAATCTGCAATTTAGGAGCTCCTCCAAAAATCAAGAACAAATTTTTAGTCCTTTGCAAGTACTTAAGGATATTCTTCATAGTTATTTAGTGCTCCTCATCTGGATTCTACTGATACCTACTCGTGACACTCACAACAAGGATAATATCAGGTCGAGTACTAGCATGACTCACATGAGGCTCTCAATTGTCGAAACATAAGGGATCCTACTCATGCATTCGATCTCTTCAGAAGTGTTAGGATACATCATCTTGGAGAGTCAAATACTATACCTAAGGGGTAGCAAACTCCTTTTGAAGTTTTTCATGCTGAACCACTTCAACACCTTTTCTATGTACAGCTTCTGTGACAGGCTAAACATTCTTTTAGATCCATCTCTATAGATCTTTATCTCAAGGATATAGGATACTTTTCTTAGATCTTTCATGAAGAATTTCTTAGATAACCAAGCTTTAACCGAAGTCAGCATGGGAATATCATTCTCAATAAGGAGGATGCCATCGATGTACAATACGAGGAAGACAAGCATGCTCCCACTGACTTTTTTGTAAACATAAGATTCTTTTTCATTTCTTATGAAACTAAATGATTTGATTGCATTATTGAAATGAAGATTTCAACTCCAAGAAGCCTATTTTAGTCTATAGATGAATCTTTGCAGCTTGTAGACTTGGTGATCACCATCACTGAATGTGAAATTCAGAGGCTGCTCCATATAGATATCTTCCTCAAGATGTCCATTTAGGATAGCAATTTTCACATCCATCTGTCAGATTTTAAAATCATGGTAGGCTGCAATAGTAAACAATGGATGGATAGATTTTAGCATAGCTATAGATGAAAAGTGTCATGATAGTCAATGCCTTCGTGCTGACTATAATCCTTTGCCATCAGCCTTGCCTCATAGGTCTCTACTTTACCATTGGTACCTATTTTTCTTTTGTAGATCCATTTACATCCGATGAAAATAATTTTCTCTGATGGATCCACTAAGGTCCATACTTGGTTCAAGTGCATCAAGTCAACTTCTGACTTCATTGCATCTAACCATTTTTTAGAATCGATGTCAGACATCGTCTCATCAAAAGTACTAGGATCATTACCATGACCCCCATTTCCCACAAAGAATGCTTTCTCTACATCCTCTTTCAGCATACCCATATATCTTTCAGGAAGATGGAAGATTCTACTTGATCTATGAGATAGAGATGGAACATTAACTACTGGCTCATCATGAATAGGTTTCTGAGGATCTATAACTCATTGCTCTTGAGAGACATTCTCATCAAGCTCAATTAACTTTTTAGGATCTATAACTCATTGCACTTGAGAGACATTCTCATCAAGCTCAATTAACTTTTTAGTACCACCATCCTGGATAAACTATTTTTTTAAAAATATGGCATTGTGACTCAATCACATTATGGTCATACGAAAAGTAAAAATAGTACCCAATAGATTCTTTGGAATACCCAATAAAATGAGCTACAATTGATCATCCTCTAACTTGTTAGCTTTCTATTTTTTAACATAGGCTAAACATCTCCAAGTCTTAAGATAACTTAGACTCGGCTTCCTACCATGCCATATCTCATATAGTGTGGTAGGAACAGACATAGAAGGAATTTTATTTAAAATATGTATCGTAGTAAGTAAGGCATATCCCTAAAGAAATAAGGATAAATCAGTGAAACTCATCATGGATCAGACCATCTCTAATAGGATCTTATTTCTCTTTTCGGATATCCTATTGAGTTGAGGTGTATCGAAAGGAATCCATTGAGAGACTATGCCGTTCTCCTTAAGATATATGAAAAATTCAGCACTCAAATATTTTCCTCCTCGATCGGATCGCCAGACTTTTATGGATTTACCTGTTTACTTTTCTACCTCATATCTAAATTCTTTGAACTTTTCAAAGGCTTCAGACTTATGTTTTATGAGAAATACATATCCATACCATGACAGATCATCAGTAAAAATAATGAAGTAGCTGTAACCATCCCTAATCTGCACATCAAATGGATCACACACATCAGTGTGTATTAGGGCTAGTAACTCAGTGGCCCTTTCTCCTTGTCCCACAAAGAGTAATCTAGCCATTTTTTCTCGAAGGCATGATTCATAGGCCGAAATCGACTCAGATTTAACTAAGTCAAGGATCCCATCCTTCTTCAGTCTGTTTATCTTATCTTCTCCAATATGATCAAGCCTATGGTGCCATAAGTACTTATGATTAAACTCATCTTTGGATCTCTTTTGGCCTATGACATTCACTACTTACTCATTTAAGTTCACATTAGCATCAATATGCAAGTGATAAAGACTGTCAATCAAAAAATCGAATGCAACTAATTTATTTTATAAATAAATAGAATAAAAATTTTTATTAAATTAAAAAATATATCCATCCTGTACTAGTACAGAGATCGAAATCAAATTTTGACTAGCTATAAAAATAAAATAACAGTCTTTTAAATCTAATCTAAAGTCTGATGGTAATCGAAGAGGATAGGTTCCAACGACTTCTGCAGTAACTTTTGCTCCATTGTCAACTTGAAGGATCATATCATCTTGCCTCAACCTTCTACTTCTTATTAGACTCTGCATTGAAGTACATATATGAGCACTAGAACCAGTCCAATATCCAACTAGAAGTAGAAGAAACTGTTAGGTTAATTCTATTACGAGCATGCTTTCAGAAGATTGATTACCTTTTTTTGTCTTCAGGCTCTCTAGGATAGAGTCTCTTGAACTTTTCAAGGTGCCCTTAGTAGTGATTAGCATATTGACCAACTCGAGTAAGTTATAGTCCTATTTGTTCATATGGTAGTTTATGATAAACTGTCTAAACGAACTGATCAAAGATTAGAAGATCAAATCTACTTTTAACTCTTTCTGCATATTCAGTCCAAGCTTTTCAAGCTCCTCTAGGTCCTTGATCATAGTCATATAGTGATCGTGGACTAACTGCCCCTCGTGCATCTTCATATTGAACAACCACTTGGATAATTCTAAGCATATGATCTGGCTCTGCTCACTGTACAACTCTTATAGGTGAGTGATAATGGCACTGACTGGGTATATGCTCATACTGACTTTGCAACTCATTTGACATCAAAGCTAGTACATAGCACTTCATCCTAAGGTCATCATCCGTTCACTTATCCAGAGCAGTTCTTTGCTCTGTCGTAGGATGGGCTGGTAAGGCTGGGGCATCCTGATTAAGTACATACTCAATATTTTTTGATGTTAGGACTATCCTAAGATTTTTGAGCCAGTCTTTATAATTTGTACTGATCAGTCGGTTGGTTTTAAGGATACGGGCTAGTGGGTTAGAGACCGACATTATTTATTTGCGAGAGTAAAGTTTCTAGTTAGATATTTATACTTAAAGTTATATTTATTTTAGGAACTTTTAGATGCAAATAGACTCCTACTATTTTTTTGGATTTTGATACTCCTCGGATGAAAAATAAAAACTTGACGCGACCAATGCAAGATTTCTACTAGGTGTTGCGGTCCCACCGATGCCATGCACATCACCTAACAGTTATTGATGATACGCACATCGATGCATAGGTAACTCTTTACTAAGATACTTCTCTAAGCATATTACAGTGACTTGGTCTCTAAGTCATGAGAGCTCAGATAATATATATTGCCCCACTCCTTAGTTAAGCTTGATTCACCATTCACAAGCAGGTGTGGAGCCATCATTGAGTCCCTTAGATAACACATATTGGGTCCAACTCCATCTTCAACCTAGAGCAACTCTTTACTAGTAGAGTGGTCACATATTTTTGATGTAACTGAACCACTATAACCAGCTGAGAATAATTAACGCCAATAGCATGCCCACACTTCTACAACAGTAGAAGACCATAAGGCTTAATATTAATTAGCAAGGTTTAGGTTAGGTCTCATGTAATCAGTCATCATATGATCGATCTAATTGGCATGGGTTAAACCAAAACTCCTTAGGTACTAATGAATCCAATCATCCAATTAGCCAGATAAGTGAGACCGACGGAAGGGTATGCCATTAACTCATCATAGGCAAAATTATCTAGGTGAGTAGCCTTTCAATTAAAAACTACTAATCGAAACTTGCCTTAGACACCAAATAGCTTACTAGTTTCAATTAATCAACTTAGGTGAATTGGATTTAAGCCATAAAGTCGGATTAGGTCCTTAGGTTGACATGATTCTACATATGAGGTTTAATCAACTCAATCTACAATACTTGTAGAATTATAAGCTCAATTAATCTAATCTAAATCAACACTTGACTTGGTTTGATCAATAGCTGTTGAAAATTGTATCCCAAAATCAATCGTCAGTCTGTTGATAGTTGAGCTTATTATTATAATTATATATGAATTATTAAATTAATAAATATTATTTAGTTTTTTCATCACTGTGTATATCTTATTTTGAACTCCTGTTATGTGATGAAGTCCTTAGGACTGTTTGATTCAATATAGGAGGATATATCGTTTAGTCCTTGAACCTTAAGTTCATGATCAAATGATATACTATTATCAGGATGATAGCTATATCAAGTATAGATTATTATGTACCATATACGTTGGTTGTCCTCTTAATCAAGGAGTGTGGAGACACTAGCATGGCATGCAAGTGAGACGTAGGAGTACATCTCACTGAATGTGATCAATTACTGAGCACTCTGCTGTCAAGAGTAGCTCACGAAGGATATGGGTATAAATATCCCTCTGACCTGAGATCACCATGGTAACTTACAAGCAACTCACTGTGCTTTGGTGTCGGACTACCTGAATTTTTAATTCAATGATGAAAGATTTATGGATATAGTCAAGTACTTGCGAAGTTAGTATGCGAGTCAAGATAGAATTGACCCCTCTAAATAAGTAGGAGTTAATGTATCAGTGTGTTTCAATTCAGTAAAATCTTGGTCGGAGTTATCTATGTGATGGATTTTGAAAATTGAAATACAATGTGGATGACCATACCGAGATTGACAGTCCAACCCTAGGTCACCTTGAGTATTTAGGTCAAAAGAATGAATTATACGATAACCATATGCCAATAGATTTTTGAATGATGCTTTGCAATCTTTCGACCTATCCGGATGTCGGGTATCATTACTAGATAGTTACTTTGATTGGTATAGGAAGATTGTTCTTATATTATCGACTTAAATTCGAACCTATGGGGTAACACTCAAAAAAAATTTCTGACTGATCATATGGCTGATCAATGATTAAGAATCATTCTAGGATAAAACAGTCAATTCGATTGATAATTAACCCCATGCAAAAGTTGTAATAAATTAATTCACTAATTATTAGTGAATTATAAAAAGATTGATTAGTAATTAGATTATTAATTAACTCAATTTGATTGAGCATTGAGTTTTGGATCAAATCTAATTGAATCAGATTTAATTTGGTTTGATCCGATTAGGTTATGAGATGACCAAATCGCTAAGGATGTTCGATTCCTGATATGATCAGGACTTGAGCTCGATTAATTTTTGATTTGATTAAAATTTAATTAAAACTATTTACTATCTAATTAGATTAGGTTTAGTGGTCTAATTGGGTTTAACCTAATTTGATTGGATTAAGAATCTAATTGGATGAGAAAATAATTCGAATTCGAATCCCTTGCACCTCCTTTCTCTGCATCCTCTTATTCTTCATGTGAGAAATATTTTTATATAATTTTTCTCACACCCAAAAGCTTTTTTTATATCCTTATTTAATTTTTTTTAATTAAAAATTAGTTACTTTAAATTTGAGTTCAAATGGGTTTGAATTTGAATGAAAACCTAGAGTCCAAATTGAGTTGGACTCTCCTCTTCATGCCACTACCTTTCTCCATGCATAAAATATTTTTGTGTGAGATTTCTTATACCATTCTGATGTTGGTCAATCTTTTTCTAAGTTTATAAGATAAAGATAAAGTTTGGTTCAAAATTTAAATCAAATTTGATTTGAATTGATGATAAGGATCAACCAACGTTTGAATTTGAACCAAAACTACCTCTTTCTTATCCTTATCTTCCATGGGATGCCAACCTTAAAAGGGGATTAGTTTTGTGTGAGATTAAGAGTGATTTTTGGTGTAAGAAACCTGAGAGTGGGGACATGAAAAGTTGAGAGTGGGTTGGGCTTCCGTGCGTAACAGAGGAAGTGTTCTTCCTCTCGAGTGTGAGCTGTGGGTTCTAGGGTTTCAACTCTAGGTTTTGTGAGAAGAAAATACAAGAGTGAGTCTTGTCCAATCTTTCACACTACCACCTCCTTGTAAAGCTTCATCTTGTGATCTGAAGGAGTCTGGGAGATCTGATGAAAAGAGCTTAGATCAGCCATCTAAAGCTTTCGATGCGAGCTAGCACTCCCACAAAAAAGATTCGATCAGGGCTTTGAGTGGACGATTTGTGGAGGTCGAACGATCTGTACGACTGCTCGACATTAGTGAGAGCTTCATACCTTATTTATCAGCAGTGAAGATCATCAACCCATGAAAAGGTGTTGAGTTCTGAACTCAACCAATATGATCTAAAGATTAGATCAGATTCAGGGTATTGATGTGATCGATGTAGTTTTCTGTTTTATATCATATTTTATATATAATTTTTTATTTCATAGATCCTTAATGATAGTTTATATCTGATCTAAGATATGTTTGAAAGATTAAAGTGTTTAATCTTTTTTATTTCATTGTAAAATTTTAAAAATACATGCTTTGAACTATCCATTTTTCTTTCAGATGGTATCAGAGCAAGGTTTCTTATGACATGAACATTTTGCATATAATCTGATTTTAATTATTTAGATTAGATCTAAATAATTAATTTTAAATCTGAGTAGTATAGTAATCTAATTGAATAGTTCCTCATAGCTATCCAGTCATAGGAGAAATCAGGATTTTACAATCTTATTTACCCATTCGATGAGATCTCCTATGGCATGTAGAGGTGTGCGCGATCATTTCCATGATGATGAATAATGAAAAAAATTTTAAAATTTTATTTTAGATCTGAAATAATATATATTAGATCTGAAATTAGAGTCTTGATCATTAGATGATTGATTATAAAAAATATTTTATCAAATTAAGAACTATTTTCAAATACCGAATCCGAATCCTTGTCAATCCAAAACTTAATTGAGAATTAAGCGATCTAGATTTGAGAATCAAAGTTCTAAAGCATTAATTTCATAATTCATGGGCTAATGGGTTAGCTCGAGTCAAGTCCATTTAAATGGGTTAGATCTAGGGTTAGAAATCATTGATAATGGACCATTTAGTAATTGATCAAATCTAATTAACAGTTAATTCTGATTGGGTCAATTTTTTTTCTTGATCAATTTCAATAGTTGTAGTTGGTCAAGTCCATATCTTTAATTAAACCAATATGGACTTTGATCGTAGCTCCGTGGTCGAATCCAAGTCTATAATTTGATCAAATTGAAAATGACTAACCAGTTGGTGTCTAAGGTAAGTATGGCAGCTTTGATCGGTGGTCATTAATTAGGAGCTACTCACATAGATTGAGTTTATGTCGAGTTAATGGCATATCCCTCCCATCGATCTTACTTACATGACCAACATGGTAAATTATATTTTGGTTAGATCACTTAATGATTGGAGTTGACTCATGCTAACTAGAAAATCAGTATGACTGATTTAGGTGCCCCTAGTTCAACTTATCTTGAGTCCTCTTCATGACTTGGTGAAGTCAGTGGAAGGATTTATGATTGGCTGGCTGGACCAGCTTTTACCTAATCTTCTTTAATCTGACTTGGTGAAGTCAGTGGGAAGATTAAGATTAACTGGTTAAATTTTTTCTCTTCTCTCAATTCAACTAATTAAATCTTTTAAAATTGTTAAGTCCCTAAAAATGAAACAGTTATGATGATAACTAGATCATAGCCTCTCATTAAGTTGGATGATAATGAGTCTAACAGTTTAAATGATCATCGGAGGCGCCACACGTTTGGTGCTCATCTGGCTGTTGAAATTATCATTCATAATATGTTGATTTAGTTGTGTCTTTCTGATAATGGTCAGGTTGGCTGAGCTATACTCGGATTTGGTCACTCGTTTGTTAGATGTACTAAATTCTGACATGTTAATAGTTGGACCTAACCAAAATTTTTAATAGAGGTGCCACATGCCTGCTGAAGAAGTGTCTGGGGTAAAATTGAATACTAAAAATTATTTGATAAAATAATTGGTTAAGAATCTACCCATGGATGCATAAGGGTTGGTCGAGCCACACTCGGACCCATATGCAATCCATGTAGATTCTAGTATCCACTAAGGAATAAGTGTAATTCCTCGAATTGAAGGTAGAGGCTATCAATTCGAATAAAATAGTGAGAGAACCTTTAGACTAAAATTCATATCTTTAGGCTTAATTAATTCATATACTAATTGGATTCTGATTTTTTTTTTGTAGTTATGTTGCCTAGATATGGAGCCTAAGAGGGGGGGGGGTGAATTGGGTCTTTTTAAAATTTTAAAGATTAAACTAGTTAAGCAATGTGCCAAGGTGAAGGGTGAAGTGTATCAATTTATAATAGAAATAAAATTAAACATAAATAAGAAGTAAGCAAGTAATGAGCATAAAAAATAAAAAAAGAGAGACAAGCACAACAAACACAAAGAATTTATAGTGGTTCAGTGCCAATCTTGCACCTATATCCACTCTCCAAATTTCTACTTGAGAATTCAATCTACTAAATGGATAACAATGGATTACACCATGTCGGACATCTCTGACCCTTGCCTTCCAAGCAAGAACACTTATTTTTTGGATACAAACCAACTCTTAACACTCCGATTCAGGATTTGGATCAACTCAAATAAGTTTTGAAAGCTCCCTAAAACTCAAACACCCAAAAACTATTTGAGAAAAATAGAGTATACAAATTTTAGCACACAAACCCCTTAAATACACACAATAAAAGCAATAAAAATACAATACTTAAGGGGTGGAAGCCTTTGCTGTATACTTTCAATAAATTTCATACTTGATTACTGCTGGAGAGTGGTTGGTGAAGTGCTTAAATGCTTTAATCTCTCTCTTAGGGATGAAAATAGTTTTTTTCAGATTTAATCTTTGAGCTTGCAAAAATCTTATGATTTTCTACTTGAATAGAGCATTTATAGTTGCCATTCACCCTTGAGAATGTCTTAGAGTTGGTTTAGAGCAGTTGGAGAGTGTTTAATGAGCATTACATCATTAAAAACGGACTGAAAACTAATCGTTATGCATGCTCGTAGAAATGGGGCATCCCAATTGGCCAGACAGAAAGTCTTACTTTCTGTTTTGGTCTCAGGATCTCAAGGGGGCATCCCAATTACATGGGGCATCCCAGGTGGGTCATCCTACAGTGTGGCATGACCCAAAATGCTACATGCTGGCTGCCTAACAGAAGGGGATGACCCAGGTGGGTTGTCCCATTATGTTTTAACCCAATTTTTTATGTATTTAAGGTTCAAAACTTACCAGAACTCATCCAAATATTCTCAAATGAATTTAAATTAGTTTGGACACTCTCAAAAGCCTTTAAAACTTCATCAACTTGCTGAAACTTCAACTTTTGACATATTTGATGAAGCTTTTCAAACTCAATCTCTTCGACTACCTGAAACATCATAAAAATAATCTTCAAATATAGAAAACTCATTAGTAGTCTCCTAAAATGATTTATAATCATCAAAATCAATTCTTGGAATAACAATCTCCCCCTTTTTGATGATGATAAAATATTTGGGTGTTCATAAAAAATATCTTTAAAGCTTAAGTAATTTAGGTTTGTGAAGCACTAGAAGAACTATGCCAAAAGTTCAATCATAGAGGATCATGATATACAAACTTTAATGAATTAACTCATTTAGCTCAAACAATTTGTGAATGAATTAAAGAATTTTTAAAGATTATCCTTATTCAATCAAAATCCTCTTATTTTTTGTATGGATTTGATTATTTTGATTATTTGAAAATAAATCTCCCCTTTTCTTATATAAAGGGTTCATATAAAAATTTTTTTTGATTCTATTATGAGAGCAGTAGATATGAGAAGGTATATCTCTTTTCTTTTTTTTATCTTGATGTTAAAGTAAGAGTGAGATAATTAGAGCAAGAATCAAAAATGAATGTATCGAGTCAATTTGGTATCAATGCAAAAGTAAGATTAGTAGAGCATTTAAGATAAATAGGTTGATCAGAGTAATTTTTCAAATAGTATCAAAATGAATATAAAAATAGATGTATCAGAGTTTTTTTTTTTAAAAAAAATTATGAATCAGTATCAGAGCTATTTTTTTTAAAAAATGAGTGAAACAGTATCAGAGCTTTTACCATTTAGTATAGAATACTGTATTAGAATAAAAATTATTAAAAAGCTTAAAAAGAGCAAAAGATTTTCAAAAGATTTTAAGAACTACATCATTTTCATACTTTATTATTATTTCTTCCTCAAATATATTATTTTCTCTATTTATCTTTATTTATCCCTCTTTATCATTATTATTATTTTTTTATGTTCCATTATTTTTTTCCCTTTTTGACATCATCAAAAAGAATAAACTAGAAGAGTAGGATGTTCTTGGTGTTAAATCAAGTATCAAGAAAATAGAGCATGATACCACATTTATCCATCCAACAAGAAATGATACTAAGGATTCATTCATCCAAAGAGATATAATAATAAATATTCATACAACCAAAGAGATATGATAATAAATATTCATCCAAAGAGACATGAGTAGAAAAGAAACGACCTCATTCATATACACCAAAATAGATGTTACAAGAGTCATAAAGAGCATAAAGCTCTCATACATCCAATTTATAAAATATAACTAAATAATTTAATACAAAATAAAATCAGAGAGATAGGACATCGAGCACAAGATCCAGATAGGTGAAGACATGATTAGCCTCGTCCGCGATCAAAGGGTCTGGTCCGAGAAGAGGATGCAAGAGGACAAAAAGCAATGGATTGTACGAACACAGTCTCAGTAGATGTAGAGGACCTAGACTGAAGCTGAGTCCTAATACCATCTAACTGGGACAGGATACCCCTCACAGTAAGTTTGAGTCCATCCAAATCAGCTATCACAAAATCTTTGGAATCTCAGATATTTGCTCGTATCAGCTTAAGAGAAGAATAAAGCTGGGAGTGAAGTCTCTCTATCTCTCGAGCCAAGTCATCCACTTGAGGAGAAGATGAGGTCGATGTACCCACGCCAGAAGAGAGGGAATTCACTACCTGTCTGATCTTTCTCTCCAAGTTAAAGATCTTACCACTGAATCTCCAAAGTGAGCTCTCCACACCTTGCAATCTAATACTCAAGTCTGATAATAGCTCCATCAATGAAGAAATATGTGGGACAATAGATGAATCCAATGATGGAGCAGAGAAGGCAGTGGAAGAAGCTGGCTGATACTGCTATAGTTGCTATGTCTACTGCTACTGTAGCTACTGAAGGATCTGCTCCTGATACAGCTGAAACAGGTGGAGCTGCTGCATAACCTGATCCTGGAATTGCTGCTGCTAGAACTAGTGAGACTGAAGAAGCTGATCCTGAAACTACTGTAGCTGAACAGATAAAATCTCTGCCACTCTCTCAGCTAGCGATCCTATATCAATATCTCCCAATCTAGAAGTAGGCACGGTACAGCTTAATGGGGGTACTTTGATCGAGGGTCCTGTCTCAAGCTCTGAAACATGGTGGTTTGCTGGGCTCGGCCTAGGCACAGGAGAAGAAAGACCCTCCCTCTTAGAATGCTCCTCATCCTCATCACTATCCTCCTCTGCAACATGACTCTTGGCCCACAGATCATCCACTCTCACAAATTCCATCCTCTTAAGAGAGTGGTTGTTGTAGGTGTCAGTGTATGACAGCCTACAAACAGCCTGTCCATCAAAACTGACTCCATCCTCTCTAAAGATAACTGTGAGGGCCATACGATAGGGCAAGGGAGCCTTAGACCTGTTCAAGGCTTCCCTCATAGCATCAATCATCAAAAATGGAAGGTTTAGGGGAGACTCTAAAATAACATGGTGCATGAGACATATGCCTCTCCCCGTCATCAGATCATATCTCTCCCCTCTAGAGAAGAAAATTCTGAAAATCATATGGTGGAGCAGTCTCATCTCCATACTCAGATCCTTAGCTTTAATTTTTAGAAAACCTTCGACATCAACCCTCCCAAGTATGGTCCTAAGTCCAACTTCTTTCTTAGGCAGTTCATCCAAACAACTACCTACACAAGGCATTTGAAGTAATCTACCTAGTCTTGGAGCATTTAAAATGATCTGAACACCCTTAACAGTAGATTTTAAAACTCTCTTAGAAAAACAGATTGGAGTAAAATTCTTTCATCAAATCTATGTAAATTGGTTCGGATAAGCTCAAAAAGAATTTCCAACCTTGCCTAACCATCTTCTCCCCAATAGAAAATCCATCTTGCCTTAAAAACTTGAAATCAACATTCCTACCTAATGCAACTTTTCTAGCAGACAAGGGAATCTTACTTGGTGTCACAGGAGGTGAAGCATGGGTTGGCTCTTATGCAATCTTCTTCCTTCTTTCCTCTGCCTCCAGGGATCTCACAGACTCCTCCTTTGTGGCATCCTCATCTTGGGGGCCATGATGCAAGAGAAAGGTGAAAAATGATCTTGAGAGTGGAGAAGGGTTGGATTGAACTGAAATCAAGGAGGAGAAGTCAGTTTTTAAGAGGTTTCCCATGGATTTGATGGCTAGGATTTAGAAATTTAGGAAAAATCAAAAATGAGTCGTGAGAACCAAGGATTTGAGAAGAATGAGTTTTGGTTTGGAGGGATTTTGAGGTTTTTGGGAGAGCAAGAATGTGGATTCTTGATTAGGATGAGAGGGAGAGGAGAAGGCTTGGGATTTAAGGCATCCCAACTCCTTGTTTTATTAGAAAATGATCGGGTGGGCTCACTTATAAGTGACCTACCTGCATGAATGGGATGTCCCATGGGACTCCCCATTCAGGGCTCTTTCAGGTGATGAAAAAAATAATTTAAATAGAGAAAAAAATCAAGAGAAAAAAATTAAAAAATGGTCACATCAAGTTGAGAAGGTCATGGAGGGTCTATGTAAATTTTGTTGTGATTTTGGATAGAAAATTTCAATGGATAAAAATCTAAGAAAATATCTAAATAGTATTGAAAAATTTTTAAATGACTTGAAAAATCTTCAAAAAAAATGATAGATGGCTCCCAAAATTAGGAAAATAAAATTAAAAATTTTTAAAAGAATTTTGAGAGCAAAATTGTGATAGAAATTTAAATAGAAGGATCTAAGATGCCCAATTCTCTCCTAATTTTATAAAATTTATTTTCATTAAGGGCTTTAGTAAAAATATTAGCTAATTAATTTTGATATTTATGTATTCAAGTATTATATCATTATTTTGAACATGTTCTCTTATAAAATGATGTCTAATTTCAATATATTTTGACCTAAAATGTTGAATTAAATTTTTAGTTAAATTGATGGCACTAGTATTATCATATTTTATGGGAATATTTTTAAGTTCAATGTCAAATTTATGAGCTGTTGCTTAATCCATAAGATTTGAGCACAGCAACTTTCAGCTGTAATATATTTGGCCTCGACCGTAGACAAAGCCACTGAATTTTACTTCTTGCTAAATCAGGAGATTAAGTTTACTCCTAGAAATTGGCAAGTTCTACTAGTACTTTTTCTATCAAGTTTACATCCAGCAAAGTCAGCATCTGAAAAATCTATTAAGTCTATAGATGATTATTTTGAAAACCAAAGACCTAATTTTTGTGTTCCTTTCAAGTATCTAAAATTTTTTTTAACAGTATTTAAATATGATTCTTTAGGGTTTGATTGATATCTAACACACATACATACACTGAATATTATATCAGGTCTACTTACAGTCAGATATAATAAAGATCCTATCATGTCTCTATAAAATTTTGTATCAACACTTTTACCATGCTCGTCCTTTTCTAATTTACAAAAAGGGGTCGTAAGGGTACTTATAATTTTTGAGCTCTTCATTCCAAATTTTTTTAATAGCTCTCTTATGTACTTACTTTGAGTGATGGAGATCCCTTTCTTCATTTGTTTGATCTGGAGTCCGAAGAAGAATGTGAGTTCTCCCATCATGCTCATCTCGAACTTTCCCTACATAAGCTTGGTAAATTCTTGGTATAAATTTTTATTAGTAGATCCAAATATAATATCATCAACATATATTTGTATGACTAAAATTTCTTTATCTTTACTTTTTTATAAAAAGAGTAGTGTCAACTTTCCTTTTAAAAAAATATTTTTCAATAGAAACTTACTTAATCTTTCATACCAAGCTCTAGGAGCTTGTTTTAATCCATATAATGCTTTGTTTAATTTAAATACATGATCTAAAAATTTATGATTTTTAAAACTAGAGAGTTGTTCAACATAAACTTCTTCAGTAATATAACCATTTAGAAAAGCACTCTTAACATCCATCTGAAACAAATTAAAATTCATAAAGCAAGCAAAAGTAAGTAGCATTCTTATAACTTCTAGTCTAGCAACAGAAGTAAAAGTTTCATCAAAATCAATTTTTTCTTGTTGATTATATTCTTTAGCAACTAATCTTGCTTTATTTCTTATAATATTTTCATCTTCATCTAATTTGTTTCTATATATCCATTTGGTTCCTATTATTGGATGCTTTTTAGGTCTTGCAACTGGTGTCCATATATTATTTTTTTTAAATTGATTTAATTCTTCTTGCATGACAATTATCTAGTTATTATTTTTTTTAGCTTCATCTATTATTTTAGGTTCTAGGTGAGAAACAAAAGCTACATAATTACAAACATCTTTAAGTGAAGATCTAGTTCTTACATCTTGTGTCGGATCATCAATTATTAATTTTTTAGGGTGATTGTGGATATACCTCCATTCTCTTAGAAGATTACTTGTATCTTGAGGTTACTCTTGAATGTTCTGATCATTGATATTTTCATCCTCATATTTTTCATCCATCTGATCCTTGTTTTGTTGATCCAAGTCATTTAGGGTGAGCTCCTTCATTCCATCTTCTATAATATCTGCATCATCAGCACCCTCTCTCTTTCTTGATGAAAGTTCATTAGTTTAATAAAAAATAATATGAATTGATTTTTTCACTACTAGTGATCTTTTATTAAATACTCTAAAAGCTTTATTAGAAGTGGAGTAGTCAAGAAAGATAGCTTCATCAGATTTAGCATCAAATTTATCTAAACTATCTTTGCCATTATTCAAAACAAAACACCGGCAATCAAAATATGAAAATAACTTATGTTGGTGCAAAAATCTGCCTGCATCGGAGAAGCTAGAGCCGAGGAAGTCGCGGTCACCGTCGGGACCTTCAAAAGAAGTATAAACCAGAGGTGGGGTTGCTCCGACAAGACCCTCCGACGCTCAAGTCAGTTCTCTGCCTTAACAAGAATGGAGTGCTCGAACAAAAATTTTAGCAGAGTTTCTAGGTAAGAAATGAGAGCTTAGAGAATAACGTATCTGGAGTCCCCTTTTATAGGCGGAGGGGGCAACAGACTGATAGCGATGTTTGTAACCGTCTGGCAGTGGGCTGCCCAGGGTCAGGAGGAGTTTGTTGCAAAGAGTAGTGGAGTGGAATCATGGCTATCAATGGGACATGCCACATGGAGTCTGTCGCAGGGAGTAGAGCGGCGTCCGTTGTCGCGACTTGCCAGAGGATGAAGGAATCGTGCGGTATCCATCACAGGAAGTGGAGTAGGATCGTGGCCATTATTGTAGTCTGCCAGGGAGTGATGGAGCCATGCGGAATTCATCGCAGGAAGTGGAGCAGAGTCGTGGCCGTTACTGTGGCCCGTCAGGGAGTGATGGAGCCACGCGGAATCCATCGCAGGAAGTGGAGCAGAGTCATGGCCGTTGCTGCGGCCTGCCAGAGGGTCCAGGCCTGTCGGTCGAAGTCTGGTTGGAGTACAGTCCCCATAGAAGCCCGGACGGGGATCATTTGTCGAGGAGTCTCGGCCAGTGCTGGTCTACAACGGACATCCGAACGAAATTTGTCCATAATGGAAGCTTGGGTGAAGGTTTACGGTGGGAATCCGGTACGGGCCGCTCGGGGTAGAAATTTGAAGTAGATCATTTGCAGTGGAGACTCGGAGTGGGTCGCTTGCGGTAGGAGCTCGGAGTCTGGCTCTCGTAGGAGTTCGGACAAAGTCTTCCTGTAGTCGAAGTCCGGGACGAGATCCGGCTCCTGTAGGAGTCCGGACGAAGTCTACCTGCAATTGGAGTTGTGGGCGGAGTCTGGCTCCCGTAGGAGTTCGAACGGAATCTACCTGCAGCCAGAGTCGGGGATGAGGTTCGGCTCCCATAGGAGTTCGGATGAAGTCTACCTGCAATTGGAGTTGTGGGCGAAGTCCGGCTCCCATAGGAGTCCGAACGAATCTGCCTGTAAGTGAAGTCGGGGGCGGAGTCCGACTCCCATAGGAGTCCGGATGAAGTCTGCCTGCAGTCGGAGTCGTGGGTGGAGTTCGGCTCCTGTAGTAGTCCGGACGAAGTCTGCCTGCAATTGGAGTTGTGGGTGAAGTTTGGCTCCCGTTGGAGTCTGGATGGAATTTGCCTGTAAGTGAAGTCGAGGGTGGAGTTCGGCTCCCGTAGGAGTCCGGACGAAGTCTGCCTGCAGCCGGAGTCATGGGTGGAGTCCGGCTCCTGTAGGATTCCGGACGAAGTCTGCCTGCAATTGGAGTTGTGGGTGAAGTCCGGCTCCCGTAGGAGTCCGGACGAAGTCTACTTGTAAGCGAAGTCATGGGCGGAGTCCGGCTCCCATAGGAGTCCGGACAAAGTCTGCAGGTGAAGTCGTGGGTGGAGTCTGGCTCCCGTAGGAGTTCGGGCGGAGTCTTCCTACAATCGAAGTCGGGGATGAGGTCTGGCTCCCATAGGAGTCTGGATGAAGTCTACCTGCAATTGGAGTTGTGGGCGGAGTCCGGCTCCCGTAGGAGTCCGGACGGAATCTACCTGCAGCCGGAGTCGGGGATGAGGTCCGGCTCCCGTAGGAGTCTGGATGAAGTCTACCTGCAATTGGAGTTGTGGGCGGAGTCCGGCTCCCGTAGGAGTCCAGACGGAATCTGCCTGTAAGTGAAGTCGGGGGCGGAGTCTGGCTCCCGTAGGAGTCCGAACGAAGTCTGCCTGCATCCGGAGTCATGGGCGGAGTCTGGCTCCTGTAGGAGTCCGGACGAAGTTTGCCTGCAATTGGAGTTGTGGGTGAAGTCTGGCTCCCGTAGGAGTCTAGACAAAGTCTACCTGTAAGCGAAGTCGTGGGCGGAGTCCGGCTCCCGTAGGAGTCTGGACGAAGTCTGCAGGTGAAGTCATGGGTGGAGTCCGGCTCCCGTAGGAGTCCGGGTGGAGTCTTCCTGCAGCCAAAGTCGGGGATGAGGTCCGGCTCCCGTAGGAGTCCGGACGAAGTCTACCTGCAATTGGAGTTGTGGGCGGAGTCTGGCTCCCGTAGGAGTCCGGATAGAATCTACTTGTAATTGAAGTCGGAGGCGAAGTCTGGCTCCCGTAGGAGCCCGACGAAGTTTGCAGGTGAAGTCGTGGATGGAGTCCGGCTCTCGTAGGAGTCCAGGCGGAGTCTTTCTGTGGCCGGAGTCGAGGATGAGGTCCGACTCTCGTAGGAGTCCGACGAAGTCTACCTACAATTGGAGTTGTGGGCGGAGTCCGGCTCCCGTAGGAGTCCGGACGAAGTCTTCCTGCAGCCGAAGTCGGAGACGAGGTCTGGCTCCCGTAGGAGTCCGGACGAAGTCTACCTACAATTGGAGTTGTGGGCGGAGTCCGACTCCGTAGGAGTCCGGATGGAATCTACCTGTAATTGAAGTCGGGGGCGAAGTATGGCTCCCGTAGGAGTCCGGACGAAGTCTGCAGGTGAAGTCGTGGGCGAAGTCCGACTCTCGTAGGAGTCCGGGCGGAGTCTTCCTGCAGCCGTAGTCGGGGATGAAATCCGACTCCCGTAGGAGTCTGGACGAAGTCTAGAAGATGGTCGATCATCGTGAAAATTTGGGTGGAGTCCGTCCGTCGTGAAGAATCCTGTAGACGCTGGTGGGGGCTTATCCGTCAGCAAAACTTGGGAGTGTTGTCGAGGGTCGGCCGCCTGGGGGGTTTGAAGAGACATTGTTGGAGGTCGGAAGTCGGTTGGATCTTCGGAGGGTCACTCCTGTCACAAACTTCGGCTGGGAGGTATTTTATACCCAACACCAGTCCCCCTACTTCTGAGTTCGAATTTCGAATGAAGGAAGTACCGAGAAATTTTTGCAGCCGAAGTTGTCCCCTTGAATCCTGTGCACGATCGCCCCCAAATATTTTGGCATTAAATACGTGCGTGCTGGAGTCTTTTCGAATCGGGGTGATTCGAAGGGACCTTTCAGAATTTCTGCTGGTACGTTGGCCCAGGTACGGTGCAGTAATGGCTCTGTAAGCTGTCAGCCACTTTTAGCCACCTGCCGCGACGAGTGGGACATGTGGCGAGCGTGGGTCAGCCTGGGGAGATCCGCGATCATTATAGCGTCGGATCCCAGGATCTATTTAAACCTGCCTTTTCGCCTTTAGAGGCCTCATCCCGCCTGAAAGTTCCATTGGTGTCTGCCTTCTCTCTGAAAGCTCTGACCCCCTTTGGTGTTCGCCTAGGCCCCAAGCGTTCTTTGAGTCGTCCCTGTCCTCGCCCCTCTACATCCTTCAGAGCGATCTAGGTCAGTCCCAGAACCTTCATTTTTCTTCTTGCCATTTAGGGGCCTTTTCTCCTCTATTTTCTTCTGTCATATTCCTCTGGTTTGGTCTTCCGCAACCCCTCGCCCCTTGTCCCGCCTGATTTCTCCAGGATCTTTAGAGTCTTCGTTTGAAATATCTTTCGGCACCTCCGCCTCTAGTGGTTCCAGGAGTTC
Organism: Elaeis guineensis; assembly: GCF_000442705.2. NCBI lineage: Eukaryota > Viridiplantae > Streptophyta > Magnoliopsida > Arecales > Arecaceae > Elaeis > Elaeis guineensis. The sequence continues at coordinate 51,482,011 of NC_026003.2, forward strand.
GTCCGCGTCAGCCCCCCAGGACCCCCACACTATAGACGAACCCACATCTGGGGCTGGGCCTCACCCGGTTTTTGCGTCGGGTGCCATCCCCTGTTCTCTGACTCCGGATGAACTCTTACTGATAAGGGTTCAGTATGGAGTTGCTCCAGAGTACGATCTGGAGATACCCGGTCCCGCCGATCGGGCTAGCACCCCCCTGCCTGGCCGCTTCTGCCTGTATTAGGAGGCCTTCCGTGCCAGACTCCGGCTTCCGCTTCCGTCTTTCGTTGTCATCCTCTTCCGTTTCTTAGATATTTCTTTAGCTTCAGTAGCGCCGAATTCCTTTAGGTTTTTGATAGGGTTCCTCTCCCTTTGCCATGTAGTTGAAGTTCAGCCATCTCTTTCTTTATTTAGGCACTTTTACACCTTCAAGCGTCACCCCTCGGCAAAGGACTGGTGGTATTTTTCCCTCCAGTTTGGCAAGAAGGGGTTGCTGAAAGGTGCTCCCTTTTCAATCCATAACTGGAAGGGAAAGTACCTCTTCGTCCATTGTCCGACCTTGAGGCTGGGATTACCCCCTTGGGGCTCTCTAAGGGACTCTGTCCGCCGGGCTCATAGCCTGGGGGAGGACGACCTTCAGGCCGCTCGGAGGCTTCTTGGTTATTCGGCTCCTTCCCTTCCCAACCTTCTGAAGGAGCAGTTTTTGTTCAACATCGGCCTGAGTCCCCTGGATCCTGCGAGTATCCCATCTTTCCTTTCCTCTTTTTTTTTTTGCACGCCACTTCTTCCTTTTTTACCCCGTCACTGATTTTTCTTTTTTTTTCTCTCTTTTTTTTTTTAGGGATGGACGTCGAAGCAGCACGGATGCTCGCCAGGGGTCTCAAGGCCCACAAAAGAAAAGGCGTCGCGGCCTCCGGATCGGCGAAGAAGGCCAGAACGGAGGAGATGAGCTCGGCCACGCCTGCCCAGGCGGCCTTCACAGTCGAAGTTCCTTCGGACGCCGAACCTCCGACTCCCAGGCTTCTTCCAGGAGTCCTCCCACTGAGGTTCCCGTTCTGGGGGTCCGTTCCGCGGAGGCACCCGGGGTCGAGAGGGGGAGGAGAAGAAAGTCGGTGGCCCGCAGGGCGAGCAGCCGCCGGGCCGCCATCGAAGAGTCCCACGGTTTCGAAGAAGAGCCAAGAGAGAATCCCTTCAATGACAGGGACTTAATAAAGCGGCTGATTGATGGCTGCATCCTGCCCGAGGTCTTCCAGAGGATTGACCGCGCCGATCCCGAACAGTGGGTTTGGGACTCCCTCGGGTCCTTTCTCGAGGTAAACAGATTCACCTCCCTCCTTCCTTTCGCGCCTTTGTTTAATTAGTTCCCCAACTCTTATTCTGACTTCCTGGCCGCCCTTGCAGATCGGGCACCAGCTCCTCGCCAACATCGAGGCGACGAACCGGGCGAGAAGGGATGCCATCCAGGTGGAGGAGCGTCGTCGGACCGAAGTCGCCCGTCTCCAAGAAAAGGTTGTTGAGGTAGCCAACCTCCAAGAGGCCCTGGAGAAAGAAAAGCAGGCCCTAGAGCAAGAGAAGCAGACCTCGGAGGAGACGCGAGGAAGGTGAAGGCCGAGGTCGCCAATTTGACAGAGCAGATCTCGGTCCTGGTCTCGGAGGCCAGGGTTCTGGCGGTGGAGGAGTTCGCCTTTGCAGAGATGAGGGACCTGAACGTCAAGTTCGGCCAAGAGGCCTTCATTAAAGGATTCGAGCTCTGCCAGGAGAAGGTGGTTCAGAGATTTCCCGAGCTCGACCTCAGCTTCTTGGGCGAGGCGTCTGAAGATGAAGCCGGTCCCTCTCCCACTGCTACCGCCACCGCAGCTCCTCTTCCGGGGACACCGAGCTCCCCAGCTCCTACTCCAGAGGTCGAGACCTCTGACTTTATACTTTTCTTTTACTGCAATTTTTCTTCTCCTTTTTGTCTTCAAAAAATATTCAATCAATAAAGTTGAATTTCTCCTTATGGAGGGCTTCTCCACTCTTCCTTCCTCCTTTTTTGTTTTTCTTTCTGCAATGAGACACGCCTTGACGCTTTTGTCGCCCGATGGCAGTGTCCTGCCGAAGTGCTTCCCCTGCCACAGGAGATTCCACTGAAGTTCACGATCCAGCGTCTGAAGAAGGAAGCTCTTCATTTGACAAAAAGGTCGAAGAAGTTGGAAGGCGAGCTTCGCAGGTTGAGGGAGAGCCACTCTGAAGCCACCGTGGAGGCCACCCGCTTTTGAAACCTCCACGTGAAGGAGATCATGGAGTACAGTCGGAGGAAAGTGAACTTCGAGAAGAAGCTCGAGGAATACAAGAAGTACGCCAGCGATCGATCTTGGGCTCAAGCTGCCAAGATCAGTTCTCTCAGAGTGGAGCTGTCGGCTACGCAGGAGAGGATTAGCCAGTTGGAAGGAAGTTCATCCCGGCTCTTGACTCAGGCCGACAGTGACCGGGAGTGGTCGAAGAAGGTCTCCGACCTTCAGTAATAGCTCCAGGATGTCGAGACGAGCTATGACGCGTACCGGGCCGGCTGGCGCAAGCAGGTGGATGAATACAAGGGGAGGCTCAGGATGGCGACCGACGAGGTTGCCCACCTTCAGAGGCAGCTAGCTGGAGGGGCTCAGCTTGCTCCCACTCCGGATTCCAGCGAACTCCAATCCCTGAGAAGAACCGCAGAAGAACTATCTATCGCCCTTGGGGAGGGGAAGGCCGAGCTGCAGCAATTAAAGATCTAGCTGGTATGCGAGCAGCAGGCCGTCAAGGATGCAGAGGCAGAATCCGAGGTCTTGAGAAAAAGGCATCGAGAGGCGGAGAACGAAAGCCAGTGATTTCACCAAAGATACATGGAGATACTAATGAGAGAGAGGGAATTGGAAGTAGAAGTCGAAAGTTTAAGGCGCTCCCTAGCGAGGGTCGAAGCCGAAAGTTCGAGGTCGAAGGAAGCCGGGCCTCTTAGGGCTCTTTTTGCCCTTTGTTCCTCTAAGTGTCTTCTTTCGTCACTTGTCTGTTTGTCGTCGCCGTTGTCGCTGTTGTTGTTGTTTTTGTTGTTTTTTCTTCTTCGGGCTTCCAGGCTCTGTAACACATGTTTTGCCAATGAAATGAAAAGGTCTTTGTTATCTTACCCGTATGTCGCGTTGAACTGTCGTGTGCCAGACTTCTTTCATTTTTGTCCTGTGTGATGTCGATGTTGTTCGAGGATTCCTCATTCATCTGTGCATTAGGTCGTCATTGCCGAGTTTCTGGTTCAACGTCGATGCCGCTTGGAGGTTCTTGGTTATCACCGTGTCGGTTTGCCTTTCGTTTGCGACCGTAGGTCTAACTTTCTCTTCCTCCCTCTTCATAGAGATAGGATCCTTTGTGCTTTTAATGTAGTTCGGCCTCCATTTTTCGTTGGGGTAGGGGGTCACGGTGGCGTAGAGGGGTCGTCATGAAAGTTTTCTTTTTCTTGTCAGGTCTCGAACGGACGGACCTCAGTCGGCGTCGCGACGAGGTTCTTCCCCTATTTCTGATGTGGTCGATTTCAGCTCAGGTTAGGATGAGGTTCTCCTTCTGTTCCTAATGGGGCTGTGGGGGCACATGTGAGTGCTGTTTGGCCTCTCTCCCCATTCATCTAAGAGGAACCGAGCCTTCGACTTTGCTCATGTTAGGGTGAGGTTCTCCTCCTGTCCCTAACATGGCTGTGGGGGCGCATATGGGCGCTGTTTGGCCTCTCCCCCGATCCGATCTAAGAGGAACTGGGCCTTCGACTTTGCTCATGTTAGGGTGAGGTTCTCCTCCTGTCCCTAACATGGCTGTGGGGGGCATATGGGCGCTGTTTGGCCTCTCCCCCCATCCGATCTAAGGGGAATCGGGCCTTCGACTTTGCCCGTATTGGGGTTTGTTTTTGTTGTCCGAAGGGGTCGTCCCCTGTCGTTACAAGTTCGTACCAAAGGAAAAGATGTGCGGATCTGAAAGGAATCTTGATTTGAAATAGAGTCGTTCGTTGTACATTTACAAGTTGTCAAATCCTAGCATTGTGGAAGGTCTGCTTCCTGTCGAGGTCCTCCGGAGATGGAGTTAATGATCCTGATTGGAGGCCGATCTTCGGACTGCTCTTCCCTCTTTGGTGGCTCAGGCTGTGGCAGGGCCCTCGGCCGATCTTCTCTACCCTTAGGCCGAGTCGAATGAATCTGTCGAGCCAACCTCATCGGATGAGCTCCTCGATCTCATCTCAGAGCTGGATGCATTCCTCCGTGTCGTGGCCATGGTCACGATGGTAGAGGCAGAACTTGTTCAGATTGTGCTTCTCGGGATGCGTGCGCATCCTCTCTGGCCTAGGAAGCTACTCTCTGACCTCCATCAGCACCTGGATTTTCGATGCGTTGAGGGGGGCATAGTTGCGGAATCTTCCTGGGGGAGAACCCTGCCAAGCCCGACGATCCGGGCTTCCCTGCCTGCGTGCTCGAGGAGGAGTCTGGACACGCTTGTGCCCGGGAGGAGTTCGAGAGCATGGCCAAGCTTCTCTCGGCCCTTTTTTGACTGCGGGCTTATTCGGGTCTCCCGCCTGCCGCTCTCTCATGGTCTCCTCATCCTTCATTTTGAAGGCTTCTTTCGCTCGGGCGTACCCTTCGGCCTAAGCCAACAGGTCAACAAAATTTTGGGGTACTTTTTCTCCAGGGAGAACAAAAGGTCGTTCTTCTGAAGGCCTCCTTTCAGGGCGGCCATCGCTACCGATTGGTCCAAATTTCGGACCTCCAGCGCGGCGATATTGAAACGGTTGATGTAGGCCTGAATGGACTCCCCCTCCCTCTGCTTGATGTTGATGAGGGCCTCCGAACCCTTCCGGGGATGTCGGCTGCTAACAAAATGGGCCACAAATTGGTGGCTCATCTGATCAAAGAAAAAAATGGTACCCAACTTCAGCATCGAGTACCAGTTTCTTGCCGCTTCCTTTAAGGTGGATGGGAAGGCTCGGCATAGAATGACATCGGGTGTGCCATGAAGCAGCATCATTGTCCGAAAGGCCTCCAGGTGGTCAACCGGGTCCGAAGACCCATCGTAGCTTTCGAATTGAGGGAGTTTGAAGTTTGGCGGGATCGGTTCCTGCATGATCATTTGAGAAAAGGGAGGGTCAGTACAAATATCCTCACCATAAGCGAGAGGAGCATGATGGAGCTCTTTGATCCACCTGTTCATCTCCTGGAGCCTTCGATCTAGGAAATCCTCTCGACTGCGGGTCTCGAGGGTCTTCTGGCAGAATGGAGGTAGAGATCTTTCAGGGGTGGAATCGTGGTCTAATTGAGGGCCCTCCACCCTTGGATTCATCTTTTCGGGAAAGACGGGGTGGCTGGCCCAAGTGGCCCGTCCCACCATCAGATTTTGGAGTTTCGGTGATGCTCTTTCCAGTCGCACTGATGCCTGCAGCTGCTGCTACTGTTGCATGGCCTGCACAGCTTCAGTGAGGCCTCTGACCTGCTGCACCAGCAGGTCGAATTGCTCCGCGCCAACCGCCGTTGCCAGAGGAGGAGGAGGGGGCTGGAAAACTGGAGGTGAGGTCGGAGCCTGAGATCTGGCCGCGGAGGTCGTGGATCATCGCGTGGATGCTTTGCGGGGAGGCATCGGGCAAAGACCTAGTGGGGGAAGGAGGAGTGGATGTCGGAAAAGATGACCGGAGGCGGTCCCGTTGAGCGCTCCATTAAGAACAAGGGTACTTCGAAGATACAGCCGCTCTTCCTCTAGCGCCAATCCTGTTGGTGCAAAAATCCACCTGCATCGGAGAAGCTGGAGTCGAGGAAGTCGCGGTCACCATCGGGACCTACAAAAAAAGTCTAAACCGGAGGTGGGGTTGCTCCAGCAAGACCCTCCGACGCTCAAGTCAGTTCTCTGCCTCAACAAGAATGGAGTGCTCGAACAAAAATTTTAGCAGAGTTTCTAGGTAAGAAATGAGAGCTTAGAGAATAACGTATCTGGGATCCCCCTTTTATAGGCGGAGGGGGCAACAGACTGATAGCGATGTTTGTAACCGTCTGGCAGTGGGCTGCCCAGGGTCAGGAGGAGTTTGTTGTGAATAGTAGTGGAGTGGAATCGTGGTTATCACCGGGACAAGCCACGTGGAGTCTGTCGCGGGGAGTGGAGCGGCGTCCGTTGTCGCGACTTGCCAGAGGATGGAGGAATCATGCGGTATCCGTCGTAGGAAGTGGAGCAGGATCGTGGCCTTTATTGTAGTCTGTCAGGGAGTGATGGAGCCGCACGGAATCCATCGCAGGAAGTGGAGCAGAGTCATGGCCGTTACTGCGGCCCGCCAGGGAGTGATGGAGCCGTGCAAAATCTATCGCAGGAAGTGGAGCAGAGTCGTGGCCGTTGCTGCGGCCTGCCAGAGGGTCCAGGCCTGCCGGCCGAAGTTCGGTTGGAGTACGATCCCCGTAGAAGCTCGGACGGGGATCATTTGTTGAGGAGTCTCGGCCAGTGCCGGTCTACAACGGACATCTGAACAGAATTCATCCGTAATGGAAGCTTGGGTGAAGGTCTACGGTGGGAATCCGGCACGGGCTGCTCAGGGTAGAAATTTGAAGTAGATCGTTTGCAGCGGAGACTCGGAGTGGGTCGCTTGCGGTAGGAGCTCGGAGTCCAGCTCCCGTAGGAGTCTGGATGAAGTCTTCCTGCAGTCGAAGTCGGGGATGAGATCGGCTCCTGTAGGAGTCCGGACGAAGTCTACCTGCAATTGGAGTTTGGGCGGAGTCCGGCTCCCGTAGGAGTCCGGACGAAATCTACCTGCAGCCGGAGTCGGAGATGAGGTCCGGCTCCCGTAGGAGTCCGGACGAAGTCTACCTGCAATTGAAGTTGTGGGCAGAGTCCGGCTCCCGTAGGAGTCCGGACGGAATCTGCCTGTAAGTGAAGTCGGAGGCAGAGTCTGGCTCCCATAGGAGTCCAGACGAAGTCTGCCTGCAGTCGGAGTCGGGGTGGAGTCCGGCTCCTGTAGGAGTCCGGATGAAGTCTGCCTGCAATTGGAGTTGTGGGTGAAGTCCGGCTCCCGTAGGAGTCCGGACGGAATCTGCCTGTAAGTGAAGTCGGCGGCGGAGTCCGGCTCCTGTACGAGTCCAGATGAAGTCTGCCTGCAGCTGGAGTCGTGGGCGGAGTCCGACTCCTGTAGGAGTCTGGATGAAGTCTGCCTGCAATTGGAGTTGTGGGTGAAGTCTGGCTCCCTAGGAGTCCGGACGAAGTCTACCTGTAAGCGAAGTCGTGGGCGGAGTCCAGCTCCGTAGGAGTCGGCGAGTCTGCGGTGGTGGGCGGAGTCCAGCTCCCGTAGGAGTCGGGCGGAGTCTTCCTGCAGCCGAAGTCGGGGATGAGGTCCGGCTCCCGTAGGAGTCCGGACGAAGTCTACCTGCAATTGGAGTTGTGGGCGGAGTCTGGCTCCCGTAGGAGTCCGGACGGAATCTATCTACAGTCGGAGTCGGGGATGAGGTCTGGCTCCCGTAGGAGTCTGGATGAAGTCTACCTGCAATTGGAGTTGTGGGCGGAGTCCGGCTCCCATAGGAGTCCGAATGGAATCTGCCTGTAAGTGAAGTCGGGGGTGGAGTTCGGCTCCCGTAGGAGTCCAGACGAAGTCTGCCTGCAGCCGGAGTCGTGGGCGGAGTCCAGCTCCTGTAGGAGTCCGGATGAAGTCTGCCTGCAATTGGAGTTGTGGGTGAAGTCCGGCTCCCGTAGGAGTCCAGACGAAGTCCACCTGTAAGCGAAGTCGTGGGCAGAGTCCGGCTCCCGTAGGAGTCCGGACGAAGTCTGCAGGTGAAGTCGTGGGTGGAGTCCGGCTCCCGTAGGAGTCCGGGCGGAGTCTTCCTGCAGCCAAAGTCGGGGATGAGGTCCGGCTCCCGTAGGAGTCCGGACGAAGTCCACCTGCAATTGGAGTTGTGGGCGGAGTCCGGCTCCCGTAGGAGTCCGGACGGAATCTACCTGTAATTGAAGTCGGGGGTGAAGTCTGGCTCCCGTAGGAGTCCGGACGAAGTCTGCAGGTGAAGTCATGGGCGGAGTCTGGCTCCCGTTGGAGTCTTCCTGCGGCTGGAGTCGGAGATGAGGTCCGGCTCCCGTAGGAGTCCGAACGAAGTCTACCTGCAATTGGAGTTGTGGGCGGAGTCCGGCTCCCGTAGGAGTCCGGACGAAGTCTTCCTGCAGCCGGAGTCGGGGACGAGGTCCGGCTCCCGTAGGAGTCCGGACGAAGTCTACCTGCAATTGGAGTTGTGGATGGAGTCCGGCTCCCGTAGGAGTCCGGACGGAATCTACCTGTAATTGAAGTCGGGGGCGAAGTCTGGCTCCCGTAGGAGCCCGGACGAAGTCTGCAGGTGAAGTCGTGGGCGGAGTCTGGCTCTCGTTGGAGTCCGGGCGGAGTCTTCCTGTAGCTGGAGTCAGAGATGAAATCCAGCTCCCGTTGGAGTCCGGACGAAGTCTAGAAGATGGTCGATCATCGTGGAAATTTGGGTGGAGTCCGTTCATCGTGAAGAATCCTGTCGATGCTGGTGGGGGCTTATTCGTCAGCAAAACTTGGGAGTGTTGCAGAGGCTCGGCCGCTTGGGGGGTTTGAAGAGACGTCATTGGAGGTCGGAAGTCGGTTGGATCCCCGGAGGGTCACTCCTGTCATGAACTTCGGCTGGGGGGTATTTTATACCCAACAACTTATATTAAGTTTTCTACCCTTCTATAGTTCATAAGGTGTTTTCCTTAAAATTGATCTTATGGTTTAAAATATAATATGCTGTGTTAATTGCTTCTGCCCAATAGTACTTTGGGAGCTTGCTTTCACATAGCGTAGTACATGCCATTTCTTCTAGTATTCTATTTTTTTTCAACTATTCTATTTTGTTGAGGTGTTCTAGGTACTGAAAAATTATGATCTATACTTTTTCATCGTAAAATTTTTTAAAATCTTTATTTTCAAATTCAGTTCTATGATCACTTCGAATAGAAATGATTGGTAAACCTTTTTCATTTGAAACTTTTTGGCAAAATTTAGAGAATGCAGAAAATGCTTCATCCTTAGAAGCTAAAAATAAAATCTAAGTAAAATATGAAAAATCATCAATGATTATAAAATTATATCTTTTTCCTCCTAGATTGATTGTTCTTGTTGGACCAAATAAATCCATATGCAAGAGTTCTAGAAGTTTAGAAGTTAAAACAATATTTTTAGATTTGAAAGAAACTCTTATTTTTTTACCTAATTGACATGCGTCACATATTTTATCTTTATCAAAACTAATTTTTGGCAAACCAAAAATCAAATCTTTTTTAATGATTTTAGAAAGTATGTGCGTACTAATATGTACAAACCTACGGTGCTAAAGCCAACTAGTCTTATTAATTTTAGCATTCATGGCCATAAGACATTACATGCTTTGTAAAGAGAGATTATCCAAATCAACCATGTATACATTGTCATGCCTATGTCCAATGAATCTAGTGCTAGCATCAGTGGGACTAGTTACAATGCACATAGATGATTCAAATACTACTTTATAACCTTTATCACACAATTGACTGATACTTAACAGGTTATGTTTAAGACCATCTACAAGTAAAATATTTTCAATATAAGTGGAGGGAGTGATACCAATGTTACCAATATCGATGATTTTTCTTTTGCCATTATCTCTAAAGGTGACCATCCCTCTATTCTTGACTTCTAATGTGATGAATTATGATTCATCACCTGTCATGTGTCTTGAACATCCACTATCAAGATATCACTTTCTTTTTGTTGCTTGAGATGCAAGACACACCTGCACACATGAGATCAAATTTTAACCTTAGGTACCCAAACTAACTTGGATCCTTTGGGGTTAGTCACAATGGTTCCTTTTGAAACCTATATTTTTTTAACCTTTCTACTATTAAATTTGTTTGATGAACATGTATATGCTTTATGTCCTACCACACCACATCTAAAACAAGTAACATTTGGCAAATTTTTTGTGGATTCATTGACAAAAATATTTTTGAAGAACTTTTATTTTCTTAGATTATTGTAGCCAAGTCCTGCTTTATCTTATATAGCCTTTTGACTATCAATAATCATTTGAAATTTGTTTGAACTTAAAGTAAATTTGTCAACTATAGGTTTTAACTTTGATATCTCTTCCTTTAGTTTTTGATTTTCTTTTATAAGAGTTTTATTTTGACTAGAGAGTTCATCTTTTTCTTTTATTAATGATTGATTCTTTAGATCTAATTTTTCATTTTTTTCTTATCAATTTCTTCTTTTTCCTTACTTAATTCATGGTTTCTTTATTTTAGATTTTTATTTTTATTTTTTAATTCTTTTAGATCATTTAAGAGTTTATAAAAAGCTTTTAATAATTCATCATAAGTAAATTCAGATTGAGTTTCAGATGATACCTAATTTTCATGTGCCATAAGGCACATGTTGGCTTCTTTCTGGGTTTCTTCATCAGTGGTGGAGTCGACACTGTCACTCCACGTAGCCATCATGGCTTTCTTCTTTTTGAACTTTTTTTGACCTTTCTTGAGTTGAGGGCATTCTAATCTGAAGTGGCCAGGCTTTTTGCACTCATAGCAAATTATGGACTGCTCCTTTTCTTTCTCTTTACTTGGCTCCACCTTAGCTAGTGGCCTTCTCTTGGTCCCTTTTCTTTTTCTTCTCATGAACCGTTTGAATTTTTTAGTGATCAGGGCCAAGTCCTCATCTTCTTCGCTGTTGTCTGATTTTTTCGAGTCATCTTCTTCTTGAGCTGTTGACTTGAGGGCTATGATCTTCTTTCTTCTGGTTTCCTCCTCAGTGTGCTGCTTCATGGCCAGTTCATGGGTCATAAGGGATCCAAGCAGTTCCTCCAATGGTAGAACATTCAAGTCCTTGGCCGCTTGGATTGTAGTGACTTTTGCTTCCCATGATCATGGTAATGACCTGAGCACTTTTCTCACAAGATCACTATTAGAGTAATATTTGTCAAGACTTTTTAAGCCATTTATGATGTTAGTGAATTGAGTGAACATTTGAGTTATTGATTCTTCAGGTTCTATTTTAAACAGTTCATAGTTGTGCACAAGTATATTGATTTTAGATTCTTTTACTTGGTTTGCGCCTTCATGTGTGACTTTTAGCCTATCTCAAATTTTTTTAGTAGATATGCATGTAGAAATGTGATTAAATTCATTAGCATCCAAAGCACAATATAAAATATTCATGACTTTAGCATTGAGCTGAGCCATTTTCTTATCAAAATCATTTCATTCACCTTTCGACTGAGGAATAGACATGCCATCAATCAATTTGGTGGGTGTGTGTGGTCCATTTACTATGACACTCCACATGTCATAGTCAAGTGCTTGAATGAAAATTCTCATTCGAGCTTTCCAATAGGTATAGTTTGATCCATTAAAAAATGGAGGTCAGTTTGTGGATTGCCCCTTGGATAGGGATGTGCCAAATTGGGCTGCCATGGATCTTTAGCTCTTGATGGTTAAATCAAGTAAGAACTAGAGCACCAGATTCTGATACCACTTGTTGCCTAGATATGGAGCCCAAAAGGGAGGGGTGTGAATTGAGTCTTTTCAAAATTTTAAAGATTAAACTACTTAAACAATGTGCTAAGGTGAAGGGTGAAGTGTATCAATTTGCAATAGAAATAAAATCAAACATAAATAAGAAGTAAGCAAGTAATGAGCATAAAAAATAAGAAAAGAGAGATAAGCACAACAAACACAAAGAATTTATAGTGGTTCGGTGCCAACCTTGCACCTACATCCACTCTTCAAGTTCCTACTTGGGAATTCAATCCAGTAAATGGATAATAATAGATTACACCACATCGGACACCTCCGATCCTTGCCTTTCAAGCAAGAATATTTATTTTTTGAGTACAAGCTAACCCTCAATACTCTAATTCAGGGTTCGGATCAATCCAAACGAGTTTTGAAATTCCTCAAAACTCAAACACCCAAAAACTATTTAAGAAAAATAGAGTATACAAATTTCAGCACACAAATCCCTTAAATACACACAATAAAAGTAATAGAAATATAATACTTAAGGGGTGGAAGCCTTTGCTATACACTCTCAATAAATTTCACACTTGATTGCTACTGGAGAGTGGTTGGTGAGGTGCTTAAATACTTCAATCTCTCTCTTAAGGCTGAAAATGACTTTTCTCAGATTTAATCTTTGAGCTTGCAAAAATCTTATGAATTCTCACTTGAATAGAGCATTTATAGTTGCCACTCACCCTTGAGAATGTCTTAGAGTTGGTTTAGAGCCATTGGAGAGTGTTTAATGAGTATTAAATGCATCAAAAATGGGCTGAAAATTAGTCGTTATGCGTGCTCGCAGAAATGAGACATCCCATGGGGTGTCCCAATTGGCCAGACAGAAAGTCCTGCTTTCTATTTTGGTCTCAAGGTCTCAGAGAGGTGTCCCAATTACATGGAGCATCCTAGGTGGGTCATCCCACAGCATGCCATGACCCAAAATGCTGCATGCTGGCTGCCTAACAGAAAGGGATGACTCAGGTGAGTCATCCCATCATGTTCTAACCCAGTTTTTCATGTATTTAAGGTTTAAAACTTACCATAACTCATCCAAACGCTCTCAAATGAATTCAAATTAGTTTGGACACTCTCAAAAGTCTTCAAAACTTCATCAACTTGCTGAAACTTTAACTTTTAGCATATTTGATGAAGCTTTTCAAATCCAATCTCTTGGACTACCTAAAACATCATAAAAATAATCTTCAAATATAGAAAACTCATTAGTAGTCCCCTAAAATAGTTTATGGTCATCAAAATTAATTTTTAGAGTAACAAGTTATGGCAACTACCTTGTCGCTTCGATTACTATCAGATAGTGATAAACTGACAGGATCAAATTTTGATAGCTGGTATCGAAAGCTCAAAATTATCTTAGAGCATGAACGAATCTTGTATGTGTTGACAGATCTGATACCCGAGGAGCCAGCTCTGAACGCATGTAGTACAGTCAGAGATACTTATCAGAAGTGGCTCAATGATCGAACTATGGTTCGTTGTATTATGCTGGCAGTAATGAATGATGAGTTCAGCCATCGTTTCGAGAATATTCTGCCATAGGATATGTTGCAAATGTTGAATGAGTGCTTTGGCACACCCGACGATGTTGAGAGGCACAAGACTTATTATGCCATCTTCAATGCTCGAATGAGGGAAGGAGCATCAGTCACTGATCATGTATTATACACGATCGAGATGATTAAGCACCTAAGCAAGGTCAACTTTTTCCTGCATGAGCAGTTTGAGAAAGATGCTATTTTGAATTCTCTGCCTAAGTCCTACCTCCCTTTTCTTACTCATTTTGAATGACAAAACCAGCAATCAACTACCATGGTTTGCTGGGATTGCTGCAGAACTTTGAGAAAGATCATCAGCTCCATAAAGAGTCAGTGAATATTGTTGAAGGATCTTCTTCTGGACGTTGACCCTTTAAGAAAGGGAAGAAGAACAAGAAGAACAAAAAAAATGGTACAAAGTGCTGGGGCACCCAAGCCCTGTCAAATCAAGAAACTCAAGTCCGATCAGAGTCAGGTAGAATGCTTCTATTGCAAGAAGCAGGAGCATTAGAAGAGGAATTATCCCCAATGCATTGCCTCCCTAGATCCGAATAGGTCGAGAAAGAAGCAAGTTGTTGCTGAACAAGATAATTATATGATAACACCTTGTAATTTTTCAATTTATGATTCTACTACCTAGGTATTAGATATCGGAAGCCCTTTTAATATTTATAATTTGTTGCAGGGTCTGCAGGTCAGTAGGAGATTTGAAGAAGGTGAAAGGTTCCGTAATGTTGGAGATGAAAGATCAATTTTAGTTCTAATTAGGGACTATTAAGCTTGTATTCAAGTCTAATGTAATTGTTCTAAGTGAATGTTACTTTTGTCTTTCTTTTTTATTGAATATTATTTCTATAGGCCTTTTGGCCATGTACGGTTATAGAATTTTAATAAAAAAATAATTTTAATATCATTATGAATGGTGTTAATGTGATGAATGGATAGCTGAACAATGATATTTATATATTGTCACAATCTGTTAGTGTAATATACATGCCCAGCAAATATCCTAGAATTAGTGACGTCTCCGATATCTACCTTTGATATTGTAGGTTAGGTCATGTTAACAAGAACAGAATAAATAGGTTGACATAAAAGAGAATCCTCAAAGTCAGTGATTGTGAATCACTCCCAACCTGTGAGTCTTGTCTTCTTGAAAAAAATGATCAAGTTACCTTTTACTGAAAAAGATGAGATTCTCTCATAATGGATCCCTTCTGAAATATCACAGCATAATGGTGTATCGAAAATGAAGAATCGAATCTTGTTAGATATGGTTCGGTCTATGATGGATTTTGCAAGTCTGTCGATCTTCTTTTGGGGATATACACTCGAGTTAGCTTGTTATATTTTAAATAAAGTTCTGAGTAAGTCTGTAAGTCAAATACCACATAAGATGTAGATAGGACGTAAGCTAGCACTCTCTCACCTTAGGATTTGGGGTATTCGATTTATGTCAAACATTTGAAAACTGACAAGCTTGGACCTAGGTCTGATAAGTATCTATTTGTAGGGTATCCAAAAGAGACCAAGGGATATTACTTCTACCTTGCTAACGAATAGAAGGTGTTCATCAGTAATAGGGCAAGCATTTTAGAAAAAGAGTTCCTTGATAAAGGAATTAATGCCTTAAAGATTGAACTTGATGAAGTTTGATCGGTAGAAGAACCAACACAATCTAGTAAACTCATAGAGTCAGACTTGATTAAATCAAATTCAGAACCTATTGTAGAAACATCTTTAAGAAGATCTGGTAGAGTACCGCATCAACCAGATAGATACTATGGTTTCTTAGTCTGGAACAGGGATCCAATTGAACTCAATGATAATAATGAGGATCCGATCACCTATATGAATGCGATGCAGAGGTCAGACTCTGATAAGTAGCTTGAAGTCATGAAATCTGAAATGGAGTCCATGAAAGTCAACAATGTATAGATATTGGTTGACCCACCTGAAAGGATAAGACCCATAGGGTGTAAGTGGATCTTCAAAAGGAAGAGGAGCACAGACGGAAAGGTGGAGACCTATAAAGTCCGTTTGGTTGCCAAGGGTTACCGTCAGTGTCATGGTATTGACTATGACGAGATATTTTCTCTTGTGATAATGCTCAAGTCCATTTGGATCATGCTTGCGATAGCAGCACATCTGGACTATAAAATCTGGTAAGTAAATATGAAAATAGCCTTCCTAAATGGAGAGCTAAAAGAAGAGGTGTATATGATACAACCTGAAGATTTCATATCCATAGATGAGTTTAAGATGTGCAAGCTTCAGAGATCCATCTATAGACTTAAGCAGGCATCTCAGAGTTGGAACATGTATTTTGATAAAGTAATCAGAATGTATGACTTCATTAAGAATGGAGAGAAACCCTACATATACAAGTGGGTTAATAACTTTGTGATAGTATTTTTTATTTTGTATGTCGATGACATTCTCTTAATCAGAAATGACATCCCTGTATTACAGAAAATAAAAGTTTGATTGTCATCACAGTTCTCCAAGAAGGACTTGGGAGAAGCATCCTTCATTCTTAGGATGAAGATCCATAGAGATAGATCTAAAAGGTTGCTTGGATTATCCCAGTCGATGTACATTGATACTGTGCTGAAAAGGTTTAGTATGGAGAATTTCAAGAAAGGCTATCTTTTGATAAGTCAAGAAATTTCTCTCTTGAAGAGTGATTGTCCGACAACTTCTCAAGAGAGAGAGTATGAGTAGAATTTCATATGCTTCGACAGTAGGATCTATTATGTACGTCATGACATGTACGTGATCGGACATTGCATACTCATTAGGAGTAGTGAGCAGATACCAGTCCGATCCAAGTGAGAATCACTAGAAGGTCGTAAAGACCATCCTTAAGTATTTGAGAAATACTAAGGATCAGTGATTTATCTATAGAGAATCTGACTTAAAATTTGTGGAGTTTACAGACTCTAATTTTCAGTCAGATCATGATGACAGTAAAAGCATGTCGGGATATATTTATATCCTAAACGATGGAGCAATCTGCTGAAAAAGTTTCAAATAGCACACTATCGCTGACCCTACTTGCGAGGTGGAATATATCGCAGCATCCAATGCTGTAAAGGAAGCTGTGTGGTTATAGAAGTTCATCAATGAGCTCGGAGTGACACTCTCTCTTGATGGCCTCGTCTTGTTGTACTGTGACAGCACTAACACCGTTGCTCAAGCAAAGAAATCAAAGTCACATCAACGGACCAAACACATTCTGCGTCTCTACCACCTGGTCCAGGAGATCATGGATCAAGGTGATGTTGAGCTTTAGAAGATCGACAAAAAGGAGAACCTGATCGATCCATTTACTAAAGACCTTGATGTCAAGGAGTTCGAAGACTACAAATTAAAGATGGGTATATGATACTGTACTGATTAACTTTAGTTCAAGTGAGAGTTGTTGGGAATTGTATCCCAAAGTCAATCGTCAGTCTTTTGATGGTTGAGCTTATTATTATAATTATATATAATTATTGAATTAATAAATATTATTTAATTTTTTCATCACTATATATATCTTATTTTAAACTTCTGTTATGTGATGAAGTCCTTAGGACTATTTGATTCGATATAGAAGGATATATCATTTAGTTCTTAAACCTTAAGTTCACGACCAAATGATATACTATTATTAGGATGATAGCTATATTAGGTATAGGTCATTGTGTGTCATGTATATTGGTTATCCTCTTAATCAAGGAGTGTGGAGACACTGGCATAGCATGCAAGTGAGACGTAGGAGTACATCTCACTGAACGTGATCAATTGTTGAGCACTCTGCTGTCAAGAGTAGCTCGTGAAGGATATAGATATAAATATCCCTCCGACTTAAGATCACCACGGTGACTTGTAAGCAACTCACAGTGCTTTGGTACTGGACTACCTAAATTTCTAATTCAGTGATGAAAGATTTTTGGACACAGTCAAATACTTACGAAGTCGGTGTGTGAGTCAAGATGGAATTGATCCCTCTGAATAAGTAGGAGTTAATGTATTAGTGTGTTTCAATTCAGTAAAACCTTGACCGGACTAATCCATGTGATGGATTTTAAAAATTAAAATACAATGTGGATTACCATACCAGAGTTGACAGTTAAACTCTAGGTCACCTTGAGTATTTGGATCAAAGGGATGAATTATACGGTAACCATATGCCAATAGGTTCTTGAATGATGCTTTGTAATCTTTCGACCTATCTAGATGTCGGATATCATTGTTAGATGGTCACTTTGATTAGTTTAGAAAGATTATTCTTATACTACTGGCTTAGGTTCGAACCTACAGGATCATACTCAAAAGAAGTTTCTGACTAATCATATGGCTGA
Source organism: Elaeis guineensis (assembly GCF_000442705.2). NCBI lineage: Eukaryota > Viridiplantae > Streptophyta > Magnoliopsida > Arecales > Arecaceae > Elaeis > Elaeis guineensis. Next base: position 51,499,418 of record NC_026003.2, read on the forward strand.
TCAACGATTAAAAATCATTCTAGGATAAAACAGTTAATTCGATTGATGATTAACCCTATACAAAAATTATAATAAATCAATTTGCTAATTGTTGATGAATTGTAGAAGGATTGATTAATAGTTAGATTATTAATTAACTCAATTTGATTGAGCATTGAGTTTTGGATCAAATCTAATTGAATTGGATTCAATTTGGTTGGACCCGATTAGGTTATGAGATGATCAAATCGCTAAGGATGTTCGATTCCTGATATAATCAGGACTTGAGCTCGATTAATTTTTGATTTGATTAAAATTTAATCAAAACTATTTTCTATCTAATTAGATTAGATTTAGTAGTTCAATTGGGTTTAACCTAATTTAGTTGGATTAAAAATCTAATTGGATGAAAAAATAATTCAAATTCGAATCTCTTAGACCTTCTTTTTTTGTGCCCTCTTATTCTTCATGTGAAAAATATTTTTATATGATTTTTCTCATGCCCAGAAGCTTTTTTCACATTCTCATCCAATTTTTTTTGAATTAAAAATTGGTTGGTTTAAATTTGAGTTCAAATGAGTTTGAATTTGAATAAAAATCTAGAGTCCAAATTGAGTTGGACTCTCCTCTTTATGTAACCACCTTTCTCCACGCATAAAGTATTTTTGTGTGAAATTTTTTTCACCATTCTAATATTGGTTGATCCCTCTCTGAGTTCATAAGATGAAGATAAAATTTGATTCAAAATTTAATTCAAATTTGATTTGAATTGGTGATAAGGATCAACCAATATTTGAATTTAAACCGAATCTATCTCTTTCTTGTCCTTGTCTTCCATGGGATGCCAACCTTAAAAGGAGATCAACTTTGTGAGAGATTAAGAGTGATTTTTGGTATAAGAAACCTAAGAGTGAGGATGTGAAAAGTTGAGAGTAGGTTGGGCTTCCGTGCGTGAGTAACAGAGGAAGTGTTCTTTCTCTCAGGTGTGAGCCGTGGGTTCTAGGATTTCAACTCTAGGTTTTGTGAGAAAAAAATATAAGAGTGAGTCTTATCCAATCTTCTGCACCACCACCTTCTCATAAACTTCATCTTTTGATCCGAAGGAGTCCGTGAGATCCGAAGAAAGGAGCTTGAATCAGCCATCCAGAGCCTTCGATGCGAGCTAGCACTCTCGCGAAGGAAGATCCAATCAGGGCTTCGAGTGGACGATCTGTGTGACTACTTGACATCAGTGAGAGCTTCGTACCATACCTACCAACAGCAGAGATCATTAATCCACAAAAAGATAATGTGTTCTGAACTAACCAATATGATCTAAAGGTTAGATCAGATTCAAGGTATCGATGTGATCGATGCAGTTTTTTATTTTATATCATATTTTATATATAAATTTTTTATGTCATAGATCTTTAATGGTAGTTTAGATCTAATCTAAGGCATGTTTAGAAGATTAAAGTGTTTAATCTTTTATTATTTCACTGTAAAATTTTAAAAATACATACTTTGAACTACCCATTTTTTCTTCAATAGCTACATCAATTTCAACCTAATATGATCTAATTGTAACATAAGATGTAATTCATTGACTTAATGCAAAATTACCCATGCCCATCAATTCATGCACACATTAATTTCAGATCATTGAAACAAATTTCAGATCTAAATTAATTGCATAAAAAGTAAATTTTTGATTCTTGTACTTTCAGAACATGCATGCAATCATATATCGTATAAATAAAAAATTTTAAAATTTTTAAAAATTAATTTTAAATCTAAACATACCATCATATATCGTATATATAAAAAATTCAGATCATAGAAATTTAATTTTTAGCCTATGCATGCTTTCATATATCGCATATATAAATAAAAATCAGATCTAAAATACTTTTTAGATCTGAACATAAACTTATACATCTCATGTATAATCTAAAATTAAAATTTTAAAAATAATTTTCAAAATTTTTATGCTATTTTCATACATATGAACATGTAGCTCTGATATCACTGTTGGAATTTCTACAGGTACTAGTACAAGTAGATTTCAAAACTTTTCAAAATCTAAAATACAACAAAAAATCAGATTAAAATATTTTTAATCTAAGTATATATTCATCGTATGAAAGTACCTATAGATCTAGTTCATATGCTGAAATTAATAATATTGATTTTAGGAAGAACGAACAAAAGTCTGAAATTAATTTATATATCTGAATTGCTTTTCTATTGCTTCAAACCTGTAAATGGGATTGAATCTGATTCAATCTTTGGATATAGGCGTGGAGGATTCTGAATCAACAGTACAAGCATTCTACCTCTATATGTATCCACAAGGCCAATCTGAATTATTTTCTCTTAGATGCTGTTTGCTTGAACCAAAGCCTAAATAGGCTTGAACCAAACCTGGATCGAAATAGAACCCTTTTGATGATCCTTTTAATCATTCTTTCTTGATTCTTGAAGAAAGCAAGAACCTTTCTTGATTCTTCAACTAATCAGGAAGAACAACAACTAAGAATTGGTTGTAACTAATTCTTAGCAACTTGAGAGCAAAGGGAACAAAAACCAAACAAGTGACGCCAACAATTGACTCACTTTCTTGGATGCCGCCCACCCTCCCTTTGGCTCAAAGGGAGGACGCCTAGAGAGATATGATGTGTGGGCTAGAGAGAGAGAGAGAGGAGGGAGGTGTGGCATAGTGAAAGATGGCGGTAAGATAGGAGGAGGAAAGATTGATTTACAACTAAAGGGCTAGGGTCTTTTATATAGATAACTTAAAGATATCCTAATCAAATTAGGATCCCTCATTCTAATCATATTAGAATTCCTAGTCATAATATAGTGGGACCAAATAAATAGGGCACCACCCATTACACCCTCAAAGCCACACCCTACTCTAAGTGTCCCATCATATGAGATCCTATTGAATGTACAAATCAGCCCACATGATTTCATAAATTCTCTTCAAGGGTTCTTAATCAAGAAACTCTTTTTTGATTTAATCCAAACCATAAATTAATTATCCAACAATTGGATCTCATTGAATCTAATTCAATTAGGTTCAAATTAAATACAAAAATTGATAAAGACTCGTCATATAAGTAAATCAACCATAAGAGAAGTTGGGTTCACCCAGGTGCTAGTAAAGTTAACATGAACCCAATTAGATTTTTCTAAATCCATATAAATTGGTGCTTCGTAAGCCCAATTATAATCAATTCAAGTTTTCTTTCTTTATATGTGATCCTATAAGTTCAATTCTGTCTGGTAATGAGAAATACCATAATCTCTATCAGAGGTATCACTGAAACACCTTTCAGTAGGTCGGAATAGTTCTACTCTAACTCGACAAGGACCATTGATCCAAAATGATCTTATTGAGCTCTCACAATCTATCAGTGACATATAGCAATATGTAGTGGAAACCCAGCAGAACCAAAATAGAACTTCTAGGTGTAGTTAATGTATGATACAGTCCTTCTATCATGAGTTCCGACTAGATGGCAGGTCATGGATAAGTCGTCAAACTTCATCATCAATCATATGATAGATGTGATCAGCTCAAGTCTAATAGTGATTTTAAATGAAAACTCTTTTCCATTAATTACACTGCGATGGCCATAGACTTGTGAACTTAGCTTTTTAAATCTCATAGAGTTGCTAGCCGTGCATGATCCCTTCTCTCCTCCTTGCAAAAGTTTTTGAAGATTTCCTCGAATTCTCAGATTTTTTGGATCTTTTGGATTTATTCAATGATTTTTAGGTAGAGGCATTGGGCTTTATTTATAGGTATTAGGAAGGAGAAAATTTTTATGATTTTTAGATGTGGGACTAAAGAAAAGAATAAAAGCTAAAAGATGGATGGATGATATGAAGTGGTAAGAAAGATTTGGATGGTTGAGACGAAAGAAAAATGAGATGCTAGGTATTTTTGGGCTTCCTTTCCCTAAGGAACCACGCATGCTCTGTCCCACGGCCAGCGCCTCGTCCATGTCTCGCATGCAGCGCCCATGACTTGCGTGAAGAAGTCCAGCCGCACCGCATCGCCATGCCAAGCCAAAAGCCGCAGCAGCCCGCTGTGGAGACCCAGGCAATAATCAAGTCCCACTTTCAAAATCGCATGAAGCTTGCTCCCTCCTTTAAACCACTCCCACGTGAACACGTGAAACCATGCGCTTGGACCGACACTTGCAGCCAGGCTCTATTTATAAAGGTTTAGGACTCACAAAACCCTCCAAAGTCCCAGCATCCACACGTCTCACGTCCTTCTAAATTAGAGTTTCAAAAAGAAACAATTTCTTTAGACTATTTCCTCGTATGTCCTCTTCTGATTTGCTTTCCGCGTTTGACCGCATTACCTCTGGCGTGTTTTTCTTCTTTGCCCCCTGCTTTCACGATCGTGCATTCCCTCCGGTGCGCATCCACCTGCAATGCCGTGCTTCAAGCCGCCCCATAGGTCCTGAATGCCGTTCGGTCTTCACAGGTCCACAGATCTAAAAGTTCATGGATCGTTTCAAATTGTAATTGTCAAGAACTTTATTTGTTGGTGTAAATAAATTTTTATAATTTTGAAAACAAACATAAGAAGCATTAAATATTGAATAATAGAGATTAAATAGCTTAGATTTTAATATTTCTTGTGTCATATTTAATATATTCGTCATACTTTTCAACTTGAATTTTACTTGTCCTTGAATAAAGAAAAGATTCAGAGTTAAATACCGTTTAGCTTAGACTTTCAAATTTTACCAGGTAATTTTCAAAAAGGACTATTGATGTTAAGTAGAGTGTGAATAAGGTATGTCGTTGGGTATTAGTACTAATCAATATAACAGTTAAGCCAAGAATACTAAATATTTTCTAAATTTTTTCTAAATTACTTCCTACCATTATCTCTAAATCGTCTAACTTTCATATGGGCAAGTGTAATGTTACTTTCATCCTTCATTTATTGATATTTTTTTCTTTAATGTTGTACTGCTATTGAGTATTTTAATCCCTTAAGCTTTTTGTTTAGCTCATGCAACAAGTTTTAGGCCAATGACTTTCAAACCAGTTGACTTTAGGACACTAGGTATAAAATACCTCTCGGACTTACTTCTCGAATCAAATAGGCTACAAATTAAGACTAGCTTTACAACAGAGCTTCTTTGCCCTTCACACCTTTTGACGCGAAACTCAATGCTTACTTAGATAAAAAGGTCCGGATACTCAATGTGAAGTTCTTGGAAACTATTTTATTTTAAAAATAATATTTTTAATAAAGAAATATATAGTTACCCTATATAAGCCCATAAGAAGTAAACTCTTCTTTGATGCTGGTAGAAGGAATTAGAAATACTCACAGAAAAAATATTTATATTCTAGATTTAACTTTTTATTATGTTTCTTAATACTTGATCCTTCGGTATCTCATAAATTCTCTGATTTATATATTAATTTATCTTTTTTTAAAAAAAATACTTAGTTAACTCGATTCTTAAGCATAATCGGATGTCTAAATGCTAAATACTAACTTATTCGAGGACTTAAATTTTTTTTATTCTTCTCATCTCCCAATTTAATTGATATTGTCCTCAATGAAGGAGAGAAATAGAGTGTGATATCTAAAACGAGAGACAAAAAAGGAGTTCACCTGAGCTTAATTTATTCTTAGCGCAGCTCGAACCTTGAAGATAATAGATATAGGTTTCCCCTCAACTTGGCTGATAGTTCTTCCTGGAGTAGGGTTCCTAAATAAACTAAAAAGAAAAAAATAAAATTCAAGGATCTGAGTTGCCGTCGAGGAGTGCTAAGTTTAAAGTCTTCAGTCAGATTTTTATTAAGACTACTCTTAAAAAGTTAGGTTGCCACCCAAAAAGTGCTAAGTTTAAAGTCTTCAATCAGATTTTTATGAGTCTACCTATCCCGTGTCAAATATCGGATTGATAAATTTCAATAATTTTAGATTGTCAATCTCAGAAAGATGGCTTGCAACTCTATTATTGATAAAGTCCATTATTTCTTTATTATCAATTTTAGAAAGATGGTTTGCAATCTCATTCTCTTGTTCATTGAGAATTTCTCCTATATCTTCCTCGTAAACACTCTTAAATTTGGTTTCCAGGTTAGGAGTTTGATCCGATGCATTGATTATTAAGAGCATGTCATATGGTCCTATACATTCATACTCATGTGTGATCGAGGGTGGTTTCAGTTCTAGGACGACACTATAACAAAACAGGTTATTAGCGATGAAAAAATTCGTCGCTAATAAGCTATTTTCATCGCTAATAGTTATTAGCGGCGAAATTTTCGTCGCTAATATTTAGTCGCAAATAATAACGTCGTTGATAATATTTTACGATGGAAAAAAATTTTCATCGCAAATAATTAATATTACCAATAAAAAATTTTCATCGTTAAAAAAATATTTTCATCGCTATTATTTTAATTAAAAAATTTTATAAAAATTAAATTTTTAAAAACTTTTAGCGATAAAAAATTTTTGTCGCAAATAAAATTATTTACGATGAAAAATTTTCATCTCTATTAATTTAATTAAAATTTTTATAAAAATCAAATTTACAAAAATATTAGCAACATAAATTTTTCGTTGCAAATGTAATTATTAATGATGAAAATATTTTCATCACTATTAATTTAATTATAATTTCTTTTAAAAATCAAATTTAAATAATATTAGTGACGTAAAGCTTACATGTAAATATAGTAATTTTTGACGTAAATTTTTATCGCTAATAAAATATGAATTATTTATGATAAAAATATTTTTATCACTATTAATTTAATATAAAATTTTAATATTTTTAAATTTATTAAAAATTTTATTTACGATCAATTTTTTGTTGCTAATATATTTTTTGGCGACCAATATTTCATCAGGAATAATTCCGTCGCTAATAATTGACACATATTTTTTTAAAAAATAATTTATGAAATTAAATATTTTTAATTTATATTTATAATATTTTTTATAAATTTAAAATAAAAAATAAAAATAAAAATTTATATAGTAAAATTATAAATAAATTTTATTATTTTATTATATTAAATTAAAATTATAAGAGGTTTGAAATAAAAATAAAAAATTACATAAAGAGGCCGTCAAGTGTCGGCATCTGTAGAAGGAGAACGAGCTAGAGAAGGGGAGTGCTCGAAAGAGCTCGGACCGACCTGCTGCTGCCTCATCAGCTGTATTGTTCGCTCCATCTGCGCCATCCACTCCATCATCTAGATGGGGAGTAGCTGATACTCATCGACACATGCAGCCAACTCATCAGCTCACTACTCAGCCTACTGTCGATCCTCGGTAGCCTGCCTCTGTACCTCCGTCAGTCGAGCATCACAGGCAGCATGGATACCAGCCCTAGACGAGTGTGAGGATGAGAGAGCAGTGATCCAATATCCTAGACTCCTAACATAACAGGGTCTCATACCAAGCACATAATCACAGATCTCATCATCTGTGGGTGCGATCGAGTCCTCAGGGGTAGGCTGGAATCTGATGTCTATCATACGATCCTGAAAATTAAAGTTATAGCTATTTTAATTTTGTAATAAAAATTAGATTGTGAAAGAAAAAAATAATTAAAAGAACTTACAAAAAGCTTCTGGCTCCTCATCGTCCACTCCCTTGACCGTCACTGGTGGGTTCGGTGGTAGATATCGATCCTACTAGGAAGCTCGTCACTCTTAGTATTTCTCTACAATTTAAGAATAATTAATTAAAAAAATTTAAATAGCTAAAAAATTATATATTAATTAAAAATTACTTACCATTTGCTCCATGTGACGAGCGAACGACATCGAATCCCCATAATGTGGTACGATCTATCTCGTCCGATTCATGACGTTCTAGACACATCTTTTCTATACAGTTACCAGTCAAATTAGTAGATAATAAATTTAATTTAAGAATAAATAATTCAATCATTAAATTTGTTGGGTATAAAATACCCCCCAACCGAAGTTCGTGACAGGAATGACCCTCCGGGGATTCTACCAACTTCCGACCTTCGGCGATATCTCTCCGAACCTCTCTGACGGCCGAGCCTCCGCAACACTCCCAAGTTTTGCCGACGGATAAGCCCCCACCAGCGTCGATCGGATTCTTCGCGACGGACGGACTCCACCCAAGTTTCCACGATGATCGACCACCTTCTAGACCTCGTCCGGACTTCCTCCCCGACTCCGGCTGCAGGAGGACTTCGCCCGGACTCCTACAGGAGCCGGACTTCGCTCCCGACTTCAATTGCAGGTAGACTTCGTCCAGACTCCTACGGGAGCCAGACTTCACCCCCGACTTCAATTGCAGGTAGACTTCGCCCGGACTCCTACGGGAGCTGGACTTCGCCCCCGACTTCAATTGCAGGTGGACTTCGCCCGGACTCCTACGGGAGCCGGACTTCGCCCCCGACTTCAATTGCAGATAGACTTCATCCAGACTCCTACGGGAGCCGGCCTTCGCCCCCGACTTCAATTGTAGGTAGACTTCGTTCGGACTCCTACGGGAGCCGGACTTCATCCCCGACTCCGACTGCGGGAGGACTTCGTCCGGACTCCTACGAAATCGGACTTCATCCCCGACTCCGACTGCAGGAGGACTTCGTCCGGACTCCTACAGGAGCCAGACTTCGCCCCGACTTCAATTGCAGGTAGACTTCGCCCGGACTCCTATGGGAGCCAGACCTCGTCCCCGACTCCGGCTGCAGGAAGACTTCGTCCGGACTCCTACGGGAGCCGGACTTCATCCCCGACTCTGGCTGCAGAGGACTTCGTCCGGACTCCTACGAGAGCCGGACTTCACCCCCGACTTCAATTGCAGGTAGACTTCGTCCGGACTCCTACGGAAGCTGGACTTCATCCCTGACTTCGACTGCAGGAAGACTTCGTCCGGACTCCTACGGGAGCCGGACTCCGAGCTCCTACTGCAAGTGACCCACTCCGAGTTTCCGCTACAAACGATCTACTTCAAATTTCTACCACGAGCGGTCCGTGCCGGATTCCCATCGTAAGCCTTCACCCAAGCTTCCATTATGGACGAATTCCTTTTGGATTTTTGTTGCAGACAGGCCTTGGTCGAGACTCCTCGACAAATGATCTCCATCCGGGCTTCTACGGAGACCGGACTCCAACCGAACTTCGACCGACAGACCTGGACCCCCTAGCAGGCTGCAGTAACGGCCACGACTCTGCTCTACTTCCTGCAACAGATTCCGCGGGCTCCATCACTCCCTGGCAGACCACAATAATGGCCACGATTCTGCTCTACTTTCTGCGACGGATACCGCACGGTTCCTCCACCCTCTGGCAAGTCCCAACAACGGACGTCGCTCCACTCCCCGCAACAGACTCCACGTGGCATGTCCCGGTGATGGCCACGATTTCACTCCATACTCTTCACAACAAACTCCTCCTGGTCCTGAGCAGCCCACTGCCAGATGGTTACAAACATCACTATCAGTCTGTTGCCCCCTCCGCTATAAAAGGGGGACCCCAGATACGTTATTCTCCTAAGCTCTAATTTCTATCCCAGAAACTCTGCTAAAATTTTCGTTCGAGCACTCCATTCTTGTTGAGGCAGAGAACTGACTTGAGCGTCGGAGGGTCTTGCCGGAGCAACCCCAACTCCGGTTTAGACTTCTTTTGCAGGTCCCGACGGTGACGTGACTCCTTCGACTCCAGCTTCTCCGACGCAGGTGGATTTTTGTACCAATAGGATTGGTGCTAGAGGAAGGGCTTGTGTCTTTGCAGTACCCTTGTTCTTAAAGGAGCGCTCAACGGGACCACCTCCGGTCATCTTTTCGACGTCCTCTCCTCCTTCCCCCACTGGATCTTCGCCCGATGCCTCCCCGCAAAGCATCCACATGGTGATCCACGACCTCCGTGGCCAGGTCTCAGGCTCCAGCCTCACCTCCTATTTTTAGGCTCCTCCTCCTCCGGCAACGGCCGCCGGCATGGAGCGGTCAGACAATCGACCTCCGACGGATTTCGCCAACACCATCTCGGGAGAATCCCGGTGGGGGAGCGACCGGCGTATTGGCCAGACCTCCCAAGCGGCAAAAGATTGGGGAATCCATGACTTTCACTGAAGAAGATGCTCGGAGAGTTCAATTTCCTCATAACGACGTAGTTGTAGTTTTCTTGAATATAGCTAATTACGATGTCCGCCGCATTCTTGTCGACAATGTAAGTTCGGCCGATATTTTGTTCTACGATGCCTTCTCAAGAATGTCCATCCTTGACGGTCATTTGGGGCCGATTAGCTCCCCTCTGGTAGGGTTTACCGCGATGCTATCCGATGGAGGGAGTAATAACTTTGACTGTAGCCGCAGGTCGATATCCAAGACAATCTAGGGCTCTGGTGAATTTTCTGGTGGTGAAGGCGCCGTCAGCCTACGACGCAATCCTCGGCCGACCTGGCCTCAATGCTCTTCGGGCCGTCGTGTCAACCTACCATTTGAAATTAAAATTTCCTACCAACCAGGGGGTCGGAGAAGTCAGGGGAGACCAAGCCCTGGCCAGGCACTGCTACAACATAGCCTTGCAAAGAAGTGACCAATCCGTCCTCTGTCCAGTTGATGGGCTGGACGCCCGCGATGACCTCACTGAGGAGAGGGGTGGCCCAATCAAAGATCTGGTTTCGATCCCTTTGAACTATGGGAATGCGGAGCATGTGGTGAAGATCGGCTCCAACCTAGGGGAAGAGGTGCGGGTGCATCTCATCGATTTTCTACAAAGAAATGCGGACGTTTTCGCTTGGGTTCCAGCAGACATGCCGGAGATTGACACGGAAGTCATGGAGCACCGTCTGACCGTCGATCCAAAGCATCGACCGACGAAAGAAAAAATCTGAGGTCATGCATCGGAGAGGCAGAAAGTGATAGCCGAGGAAGTGGACAAACTCCTGAAAGTCGGATTCATTAGAGAAGTCAATTATCTTGACTAGATTTCCAATGTCGTCCTAGTCAAAAAAGCAAACGGCAGTGGAGGATGTGTATAGACTTCAAAAAGCTGAATAAAGTTTGCTCAAAGGACAGCTACCCTCTGCCCAGAATTGATCAACTGGTGGATGCAACCTCGGGCCATGAGCTTCTCACCTTTATGGACCCATTCTCCGGCTATAATCAAATCAGGATGGCACCGGAAGACGAAGAAAAGACTGCTTTCATTACTAACCGTGGCCTTTACTGTTACAGGGTCATGCCTTTCGGCCTAAAAAATGCAGGTGCGACCTATCAGCGGCTGGTGAACAAAATCTTCAAGGAGCAGATCGACCGCAACATGGAGGTCTACGTAGATGACATGCTCATGAAAAGCAAATCTTTCATGAACCACGTCGCCGACCTCGAAGAGACCTTCGGCACCCTCCTGAAATATAAGATGAAGCTGAACCCGACTAAATGTGCTTTCGGAGTGACCTCGGGAAAGTTTTTGGGCTTCATGATATCGGGGTGCGAAATTGAAGCCAATCCAGAGAAAATTTGCGCCATCCAGGAGATGGCCGCCCCGAAGTCGATAAAAGAGGTTCAGCACCTTACAGGGAGGGTAGCAGCCCTGAATCGCTTTGTTGCGAGGTCGGCCGAACGGTGCTTACCCTTCTTCTAAACCCTCAAGCGGCCGAAGAACTTCTGTTGGATCGTCGAGTGCCAACAGGCATTCGAAGAGCTAAGGAGCTACCTCGGCTCGCCTCTGTTGTTGGCGAAGCCCGAGCCTGGAGAGGAACTATTTTTGTACCTGACGGTCTCCCCCATGGCCCTTGCAGCAGTCTTTGTCAAGGAAGAGGCAAAAATCCAATGGTCAATCTACTATGTCAGTCGCACGTTGAGAGACGCCGAAACTAGGTATACTAAATTAGAGAAACTAACTTACACCCTGTTGATTGCAGCCCGGAGGCTCCGACCCTACTTTCAAGGGCACACCGTAACGTTGCTCACCGACCAACCGATCAAGGCGATTCTGCACCGGATGGATGCCTCCGGAGGATGGTGAAATGGACGATCGAGCTCACAGAATTCGACATCAACTATCGATCTAGACCAACAGTGAAAGCCCATATATTGACAGATTTTATAGTGGAGTGCACTATCCCGGAGGAGGCCGAACCTGAACAGGGCGAAATTGACAGCCTGGAGCCCCGACCGAACTCCCCCGAAGAAGAAGCAGACCCCCCTGGTTGCTTTTGGGCCCTCTACGTGGATGGGTCTTCCAACATGTCGGGCGCAGGTGCGGGCCTGATCTTGATCAGTCCGGAGGGAGTCGTCGCGGAGTACGCTCTGCGCTTCGAGTTCCCCGCAACAAACAATGGAGCGAAATATGAAGCTCTGATCGCAGGGTTGAGGATCGCCAAAGAATTGGGAGTAGATCGGCTCCAAGTTCACAACGACTCCCAATTGGTAGTGGGACAAGTCAACGAAAACTACGAAGTGCGGGAGGACAGCATGGCTAAGTATCTTGAAAAGGTAATGGAGCTCGTTCCCGCCTTCAGTAGCTTCCACATCAGGCAGATTCCAAGAATGGAAAATACTAGGACCGATCTTCTCTCCAAGCTGGCTACACTGGCCCCGACTGAATTGCCCAAGGGTGTTCTCTTTGAAGTTCTGAAGTGCCCAAGTACGGAAGAATCGCGGTCCGTGATGGAAATTGATCATGAGCCAGTTGAATTGACCCACTGATGGCATATCTCAGGGATGGAGTTCTCCCTCATGATGCAAAAGAAGCTCGAAAGCTCAGAAATCAAGCCTCCCGGTACATCCTCTATGAGGATAAGCTGTACGAGAGATCATACTCTTTGCCCCTCTTAAAATGTCTCCGACCTTCGGAAGCTGACTACGCCTTGTGGGAGGTGCATGAAGGAATCTGCAGAAGCCATCTGGGGGCTAGATCCTTATCCCACAAGTTGCTCCACCAAGGATATTACTGGTGACTATGCATCATGACTCAATTGAGTACGTCAGAAAGTACGATCGATGTCAGAGATATGGCAACATCTAGAGACAGCCCACCACCGAGCTTACACCCTTGAGCGCCCATGGTCGTTTGTGCAATGGGGATGGATATCCTTGGACCCTTTCTCGTGGCGTTGGGGCAGAGGAAGTTTCTCCTGGTAGTGATTGACTACTTCATCAAGTGGGTCGAAGCCGAACCGCTGGAAGTCAATCATTTGCAAGTTTGGGCTGCCGAGAACCCTAATTACTGATAACGGGCGGCAATTTATGGGAGCGAGATTCATCGAATTTTGTGAGGACCTAAACATCTCCCACAACTTCACGTCTGTAGCCCATCCTCAGGCGAACGGCGAAGCTGAAGTGACCAATAGAACTTTGCTGCAAGGGATCAAGACAAGGCTCGAAAAAGCGAAGGAAACTTGGGCAGACGAACTTTATCATGTGTTGTGGGCATACCGAACTACCCAAAGACTGCCCACGGGGGAGACCCCCTTCGCTCTAGCCTTCAGAACGGAGGCTGTTATCCCAATTGAGCTCAAGCTCCCGTCGGCACAAGTCGTGGCATTCAACGAGCATCACAATTCGCAAGGTCTTAAAGCCAACCTCGACTTGCTGGAAGAAAAGCGGAAGGTAGCTCAAGTTCGGATGGGGCCTACAGACAGAAAGTCGCCTGCTATTACAATTCTCGGGTCAAGAATAAAGTCTTTAGAGTAGGAGATCTAGTGCTTCGATGAGCCACCATCTCACAACCTCAAGATCGAGGGATGCTTGCCCCAAATTGGGAAGGCCCATACGAGGTCAAAGAAGTTGTCCGACCCGAAACTTATTACCTCAAGGAGCTTGGAGGAGCAGACCTCCCATGACCATGGAGCTCGAAAAACTTACGAATGTATTACCGATAACTTTATTTTAAATAAAAGTTTCATATCCACATGTCTTCTCTCTTGGCACGAGCCTATATCGATAGGTCAGTCAAAACAAACCGCGTCGGGAGCGGGAGGAGAACTTTGTCTCGACACAATCGAAGGCCCGGTTCTCCCTAGACCGGATGGGGGGAGAGGCCCTACAGTGCCCATACGCCCCCCACAGCCATGTTAGGGACAGGAGAAGAATCTTGCCCTAACATAAGCAAAGTCGAAGGCCCAGTTCTCCCTAGACCGGATGGGGGAGAGGCCCTACAGCTCCCATACGCGCCCCCACAGCCATGTTAGGGATAGGAGGAGAACCTCGCCCTAACATGAGCAAAGTCGAAGGCCCGATTACTCTGAGACCGGATGGGGGGAGAGGCCCTGCAACGCCCATACGTGCCCCCACAGCCCTATTAGGAGGGGGAAGAACCTCGTCCTAATACGAACTGGATCGATTACATCAGAAGTAAGGGAAGAACATCACCCTGGCGCTGACAAAGGTCCGATCATCCAAGACCAGATCAGAAAAAGGGGACCTTCTCAGCGGCCCCTTCGCGCTCCCGCGACCTCACCAAGAGTAGAGGAAAAACCCTCACTCGAAAAAAAAAAAGGAAAAAGGGGAGAGGAGTTAAAAAGGAAAGCGACGGACTGCGTCAGCGATGAATAAAAAACAAACAGCATCAAAGATGCAAGGAACCTCGTCCCAGCAAGGATTGAGGTTCTTATCAGAGTCTCCGCCTTCAAGAAAGCTCTCAACACAGGCCCGAGATAAGACGACTTCCTTAGGGTGACGAGAAGCCCGAACCTCCGAGCTCGAACTCTGAAAGGGGGCGTCAAACCCGAGCAGCCCCAGACAAATCTGCGACCATGGATGAAAGGATGGATCAATGCGACGGCAATCGGGTACCTCCGAACGACATTGATTTCGAGCAAGGCAAAAGCCAAAAGATGCTCGGTAAGCGACAATTCAACACATGAGTAAAAGAGGTAGTAGAAAATTTCCTTCTCATATTATTTATTAAATATGCATTACAGAGCCATTAAGGCTGAAGAAGAAGGATGACTAGAAAAGTGAGCCGATGCGGCAACGACCAGTGACCTCCGGACAACGAAAAAAAAAGAGAAAAAAGAAGGGAATACAACAATAACAATGGTGAATGAAAGAAGTTCGGCAGGCGGCAATTCGATGCAAAGCGCGGACGAAGTAACAAAATCTCCTTCTCATTCTCGATTAACAAGATGTACGTTACAAGACCCTGGGGGCTGAGGAAAAAGAACATTACTACAAGACTCGAAAGGAACACGTTAGGGACCACTTCAAGCTCTCGGCTTCTCCTTCCAGTTCCATCCTTTTTAGCAGTATTTTTCAGTGTGTGTGATAAACCCCTCTGCTCTCCCCCCCACCTCGTCCCGCTCCATTGTTGAAGCACTAACCCTAGGGGGAAAAGGGGGGATAGAATTCAAAGGACAGCGACGGCAACGGCAGCGGCGACGACGACCTGCATCAAGAAGAACCGGAGGCACCCCAGAGGCCGCGATGGCGTCGGAAGCGTGCACCACCACCGTGTGCTCCACGACAACCACCGTCTAGGTACTTCGGCAAGGTCGGCATGCACTACTTCCACCTCCCCGCAACAAGTTCTACTACCCCACCATCGGCGCCGACCGCTTCTGGTCCCTCAGCCCCAACGACGTCAAGAATCCCGCCACAGCTTGTGACGACAACTCTACCCCCTTGACCGGTGTCACCCCGTGCAACTACTCCAAAATTTTCAGGCGAAACGTGCTCACCGGTTGTTTCCATTATTAAATCTCTGTTGTTGAAGGAATTCTCCCTCGAGCCCCCTTCGAGGCGGTGGGAACCCTCAGTGACAGTTCGACAGCCGGAGAATTTGCAGGCCGCTGTTTTCCCCCTTCTACTCCTCTTGATCCGTGGCATCCTCTCGAGGTTGGCCTCCTGGGTAGAAGCCCCGGCAGGAGAACCCCTTGAAGGGGCTCGAAAGACTGAAGGCGGCTGGGTGCCGACGGAGATGGCGAGGACTGGTGCGAAGAGTGCTTAGAGCCGAAAAGGGCGCCGATGGAGTTCATGACAGGAATGACCCTCGGGGATTCTACCGACTTTCGACCTTCGACGACATCTCTCCGAACCTCTCTGGCGGCCGAGCCTCTGTAACACTCCCAAGTTTTGCCGACGGATAAGCCCCCACCAGTGTCGATCGGATTCTTCACGACGGACGGACTCCACCAAAGTTTCCACAATGATCGACCACCTTTTAGACCTCGTTCGAACTTCATCCCCGACTTCGGCTACAGGAGGACTTCTCCCGGACTCCTTGGGAGCCGGACTTCGCCTCCGACTTCAATTGCAGGTAGACTTCGTCCGGACTCCTACGGGAGCCGGACTTTGCCCCCGACTTCAATTGCAGGTAGACTTCGTCTGGACTCCTACGGGAGCCGGACTTCACCCCCGACTTCAATTGCAGGTAGACTTCGCCTGGACTCCTACGGGAGCCGGATTTCACCCCCGACTTCAATTGCAGGTGGACTTCGCCCGGACTCCTACGGGAGCCGAACTTCACCCCCGACTTCAATTTACGTAGACTTCGTCCGGACTCCTATGGGAGCTGGCCTTCACCCCCGACTTCAATTGTAAGTAGACTTCATCCGGACTCCTACGGGAGCCGGACTTCATCCCTGACTCCGACTGCGGGAGGACTTCGTTCGGACTCCTACGGGAATCGGACTTCATCCCCGACTCCGGCTGCAGGAGGACTTCGTCCGGACTCCTACGGGAGCCGGATTTCGCCCCAGACTTCAATTGCAGGTAGACTTCGCCCGGACTCCTATGGGAGTCGGACCTCATCCCCGACTCCGACTGCCGGAAGACTTCGTCCGGACTCCTACGGGAGCCGGACTTCATCCCCGACTCTGGCTGCAGGAGGACTTCGTCCAGACTCCTACGAGAGCTGGACTTCACCCCCGACTTCAATTGCAGGTAGACTTCGCCCGGACTCCTACGGAAGCCGGACTTCATCCCCGACTTCGACTGCTGGAAGACTTCGTCCGGACTCCTACGGGAGCCGGACTCCGAGCTCCTACTGCAAGCGACCCACTCCGAGTTTTCGCTACAAACGATCTACTTCAAATTTCTACCACGAGCGGTCCGTGCCGGATTTCCACCGTAAGCCTTCACCCAAGCTTCCATTATGGATGAATTCCTTTCGAATTTTTATTGCAGACAGGCCTTGACTGAGACTCCTCAACAAATGATCCCCATTCGGGCTTTTACGAAGATCGGACTCCAACCGAACTTCGACCGACAGACCTGGACCCCTGGCAGGCCACAGTAACGGCCACGACTCTGCTCCACTTCCTGCAACAGATTCTGCACGGCTCCATCACTCCCTGGCAGGCCGCAGTCACGACCACGACTCTGCTCCACTTCCTACGACGGATTCTACGTGGCTCCATCACTCCCTGGCAGACCATAATAATGGCCACGATTCTGCTCCACTTCCTGCGATGGATACCGCGTGGTTCCTCCACCCTCTGGCAAGTCGCGACAACGGACGCCGCTCCACTCCCCGCAACAGACTCCACGTGGCATGTCCCGATGATGGCCACGATTCCACTCCACTACTCTTCGCAACAAACTCCTCCTGGCCCTGAGCAGCCCACTGCCAGATGGTTACAAACATCGCTATCAGTCTGTTTCCCCCTCCGCCTATAAAAGGGGGACCCCAGATACGTTATTCTCTAAGCTCTAATTTCTATCCCAAAAATTTTGCTAAAATTTTCGTTCGAGCACTCCATTCTTGTTGAGGCAGAGAACTGACTTGAGCGTCGGAGGGTCTTGCCGGAGCAATCCCAACTCTGGTTTAGACTTCTTTTGCAGGTCCCGGCGGCGACCGCGACTCCTTCGATTCCTGCTTCTCCGATGCAGGCAGATTTTTGCACCAACAAAACTCTAAAAAAAAGTTTGGATGTGTAACCTGATATGTCGGATCCTCATAATGTCGGCATATGACAGTCCAATCATCCATAGTGATGCTGTCATAGGGTCGTCACTGCACTGCCTTTTCTCCATGATCCTGCATCATATGGTACCAATGCTGATAGATGCGATGGCGATAATTCTTGAAATGCAAAGATAAATGAGCATCCACGGCTCGCCGCACACGATCCTCTTCAAAATCAATAATATCAAAAATACTCTGCCAATAACAAATATTAGAAGAAACCATACTAATTAAATATTCACAGTATAATTTATTTTACCTGTAAGTAGATGTAGAAAATCTTTTTCTGAGCCGATACAATGTGATGCTAATCGAAAAGCATCACAGGGGCATAGCTGCGACATATGATACCCTGCTCGGTCTACCATGGCTCGCACTATCCCCTAATGGGTCTAGTGTAGCTGGGTGGTATCTCGATATGGAGATGCTGTCCCTGGTGCTCGCGTCTCCAACGCTTTAGAGTGAGGTTCTTCGATGAATCTCGCCCTCGTCTCACTACCGGTAGAGATTGATCTGAAATAATAATAAATAAATCATTAATATGATAGCTATCCAAATAAAAAAAATTAAATTTTATTATATAAAAAGAATAATAATACCATTCAGACCCGCCTCACTCGAACCCATCTCATTGAGAACCTGCCAGTGTAGGACCCTCTGATGGTGGAACTGGTGCGGTAGTAGAAATCGATGAAGATGCCTCAGCCTTCGAGGTAGACAGCAAATGCAAACGTCGTCGTCTGTCTCCTGATGCCATACCTGTAATTTTTGACATATAAATGAATATAATATTAAATAATAATAACAAAAACTATAAGTAGTTGAACATGCAATAAATATAAAATAAATTTATTTAATAAATATAAAATAAACTATAAGTAGTTGAGCATGCAAAATAATATTAACGTAAAATAATAACATGAAACCTAATCCTGAAGACTTGATGATTTTTTATTTTTTCTAAAATATTTTTTACCTAAATTTTATTTATAATTTTTTATTTTTTTAAAAATATTTTTTACTTAAAAATATTTTTTTAAATAATTTTTTTTCGAAACGAGCTTCAGACTCGGCCTCCCATGGCCCCTACTCCCATGATGCCGGTGCCATCACACATCCAATGCCGCCCAGACTCGGCCCTCACGACCTCCACTCCCATGGCATCGGCATCGATGCCATCACACACTTCTTGCCACCCGGACTTAGCCTCCTACAGCCCCCGCTCCCACGGTGCCGACACTGTCACACACCCTGCGCTGCCCAGATCAGATCCCGATCTGGATCCCAATTCGAATCAAGACTCGACCCGGATCTCGACCTCGATCCAATTTGGATCGTGATTCAGATTTATTTTATTAATCAAATAATAAATATTTGATTAATATTTTATTTTTTATTTTTTATTTTTTTTATTTTTTTTTATTTTTTTTATTTTTTTCTTTTATTTTTTTCTTTCATTTTCCCCCTCCTCTTTCTCTTTCTTTCCTCCCTCCCCGCCGTCACCCACCCTTCCCCGACCGACCCCCTCCCCATTTCGCCCCCGACTGCCGACGGCCCCTCCCCGGCACCGTCTCCTCCGATCGACCCCCTCCCTGGCCTGGTGGCACCGACGGCCATCCACGGCCCCCTCCCACTCCCGTCTCACCTCCGGCCGCCCATGGACCCCATCCCACCCCTGTTTCACCCTTGACCGTCGGCCGCCCCCTCCCCGGCCCTATCTCCGACCCCCGACCCCCTCCTCGACCTCGTGGCACTGCTGGTCGGGTCTCCACCCCTCGACCCCCTCCCTGGCCTCGTGGCGCCACCAGCCGACCCCCTCCCTTCCTCGCCCCCGATCACCTCCCGACCCCATCCTGCCCCCGTTTCGGCCCCCCGACCACTTGCCCGCAACCGACCCCCTCCTCGGCCTCATGGTGTCGTTGCCCCACCCCCCGCAACCTCCTCCGCCCCTC
The DNA here is from genome assembly GCF_000442705.2 of Elaeis guineensis. Classification (NCBI taxonomy): domain Eukaryota; kingdom Viridiplantae; phylum Streptophyta; class Magnoliopsida; order Arecales; family Arecaceae; genus Elaeis; species Elaeis guineensis. The sequence goes on from NC_026003.2 coordinate 51,519,226, forward strand.
GATGGCTCGATCAGCACAAAAAAAAGGGTTCGAAGAACTTTACCTCTGGCGGACGGTGACAGCAGCAGCAACGGTGGTGCGGATGATGGACGACGGCGACGATGGGATCACCAGTGGGAAGAGAGGGGGGAGAGCACGGAGAGGGAGAGGGGAGAGGGAGAGAGGAGAGGGGAGATGGGAGAGTTTAGGGAGAGCACAGAGAGGGAGAGGAGAGAGGAAAAGAAGAGAGGAGAGAGGAGAGGGGGGAGTGGGTTTGGTGCGATGGGATGTTGAGTTGATGGAAACTATTAGCAATGAAAATTTTCATCACTAATACAATTATTAGCGATGGATTTTTTTTTCATCGCCAATAATTTCTGTCAAAAAAAATTCCCACAAAAAATTTTTTTTCTCCAAAAAAAAATATTTTAATTCCCACCAAAAAATAAAATCTCCACTAAAAAAATTTTCTCTAAAAATTATTAGCGAAGAAATTTTCATCGTTAATAACTTTATTAGCAATAAAAAAATTATATTCATCGCCAATATTTTTTGTCAAAAAAATATCCATAATAAAAATTAAAAAAATTATTGGTGATGAAAAGTATTTTTATCATTAATAAGTTTATTAGCAATAAAAATTTTATTTTCATCTCTAATAATTCAAAAAAAAATTTACTAAAATAATTTTCTCTCTAAAAAAGAATTCACCAAAAAAGTTATTGGCGACAAAAGATTTTGCCATTAATAATCTTATTAGCAATGTAAATTTAAAGTTCATCGTAAATAATTTTTGTAAAAAAATATTTTTTCACTAAAAGTATGTTCTCAGATATATTTACGAATTCTAGTAGTCTTGGGATATATTCATACCAATCAAGATTTATGAAGATTACAGATCTATGCAGAAGAATGAGATAAATATGAGACAACCATGATATGGATCAATTTGATTCTCCTTGATCACAAAAATAAGACAAGTTCTATGATATTCTTCTCCAATCAAATATAATTTATAATTAAAAAATCTAACTAATTAGATTTATTTTTTTGAATAGACATCCAAACTCAAATTTAATCTTCGAGCAGCTAAGACCCTTGAGATCTAATGCAAAAAGAGGATCTTTAGGTGATTTATTGGCCTTTGTTTCTCTATAGAGTCTGATCTTTTTGATGGAGAATTGACATCAATTGATGGTTTTAAGGATCGGATTGTTGTGGTGCATCATTTGCCGCAGATTAAGGATAGCATTTAAGAAATTATATATATTTTTTAAAGATGTTATAGAATTTTGTTGTCACAAAAGATTATTGATCAAACTTTTTTGGGATAGTTTAGAAGTAAATGACACAATTTAGTCCATCGAATAGTTGATAAAGTTTTATTCTTTATATAGTTGGAAGTTGACATTTTTTCTGAATCAAATTCTTTGCATTTAATTTCTAAGACAGTTTGCTCTTGGATCTTAAAGATGGTTGATTCAGTTATGGGTGATAAATTTTGTTACATCATCCAACAAAGTCTGGATACTGGGAGAATGATTCTTTTTCAGTATCGAAAGTTATTTTTTTAAATTTTTAATTTTTTTATTATTAGTGATGAAATTATATCATCATAAATAATGAAGTATTTACGATGAAAATTATTTTTTATCATAAATAGTCAATTATTTATGATAAAAAATAATTTTTCATCACAAACACTAAGTTATTTATGACGTAATATTTTTATCATAAATAATCTATAATTTTTATATTTTTTAAATTTCTTTTTTTTGAAAATATTAATGATAAAAATATTTTTATCATAAATAATTGACTATTTACGATGAAAAAATAATTTTTCATCATAAATAATCTATTATTTTTAAATTTTTTTATTTTTTTTCAAATATTAATGATGAAACTTTTTCATCGTAAATAATTAGTATTTATGATGAAATTTTTTTTATCATAAATATATAATTATTTATGATATAATATTTTCATCATAAATAATCTATAATTTTTAAATTTTTTAAATTTTTTATTTTTTTAAATATTAACGATGAAAATTTTTCATCAAAATAACTAGTATTTGTGATGAAAAATTCTTTTCATCGTAAATACTAAATTATTTATAACATAATATTTTTATCATAAATAATCTATATTTTTTAAATTTTTTAAATTTTTTATTTTTTTAAATGTTAGTGATGAAAATTTTTTATTGTAAATAATTTAGTATTTACGATGGAAAGATCTTTTTATCATAAATACTAAATTATTTATGATGTATATTTTCATCATAAATAATCTATAATTTTTAAAATTTTAAATTTTTTTAAATATTAGTGACAAAAAATTTTTATTGTAAATAATCAAGTATTTGTAACAGAAAGTTATTTTCATTGTAAATACTTAATTATTTATGATATATTATTTTCATCATAAATAAACTATAATTTTTAAATTTTTAAATATTGGTGCAGAATTCTACCGACGTCGGAGAAGCTGGAGTTGAGATGACCGCGGCCACCGTCGGGACCTGCAAGGGAAGTCTAAACCGGAGTTGGGGGTGCTCCGGTAAGACCCTTCGATGCTCAAGTCAGTACTCTGCTTCAACAGAAATGGAGTGCTCGAATGAGATTTTGGCAGAGTTTGAGATAGAGTTTAGAGCTTAGAGAAGAACGTATCTGGAGATCCCTTTTTATAGACGGAGAGCGTAACTGATTGACAGCGACGTCTGTAACCACCTGGTAGTGGGCCGTTCAGGGCCATGCGAGTTTGTTATAGAGAGTAGTGGCGTCAGGGGGCCGTTCAGGGTCACGTGGAGTTTGTTACGGAGAGTGGAGTGGTGTCCGTTGTCGCGACTTGTCAGAGAGTGGTGAAGCCACGTGGAATCCGTTATAGAGAGTGGAGTAGGGTAGTGGCCATTGTCGTGACTTGCCAGAGAGTTTGGACCTGTCTGCTGAAGCTCGACTGGGATGTCTGATGGAGCGGAATGGCTCTCTATCTCGTCGATCCAGGAGAAGCTCAGATATTTTTGAGGTTTTTGACGGGTCTACTGTTATTGGGTGCCTAGAGCACTGATGCTGCAGGCGGGAGTCATCTATTATAGAAGCTTGGATAGGGACTTTCTGTTGGGAAAGTCTGGTTTCATGAGGAATCTGGCAGAGGGTTGGCCGGCAGTGGACTTCGGATGGCGTTGGGAAGGTTCGTCCGCTGGAGAAGTCTGGAGGATCCTGTGGAAGTCTAGTTGGCGTTGTTGAAGTCCAGCTAATGCTATTGAAGGTTGATGGCTGGGGAGGTACGACAGACACTGGAGACGATCGGTCGTTGTAGAAATCCAGCTGCAGGAGCCCGTCTGTTGTAGAAGTTCGTCTGGAATCCATCCACTATGGAAGTTCATACGGAGTCCGATTCTTGTAGAAGGCTGAAAGGAGGCCGCTTATTGTAGAAGCTCGATCGAAGATCGGTTGTCGTAGAAGCTCGGAGTAGTGACCTGACTGGTGGAGCCTGTCCCATTGTAGAAGCTTGTCTGGGATCTATCCATTGTAGGAGCTCGATTGGGATCCGGCTATGATGAAGTTCGACTGAAGTCCGCCTGTAATAGAAGTTCGAAAGGAATTCGTTTACAGTAGAGGCTCGGATGGAATTCGCTTGCAGTAGAGATCCAGAGTAGACCGCCTGCAGTAGAAGTTCGGAGTAGACTGCTTGCAGTAGAAGTTCAGAGTAGAGATCCAGCTGGTGGAGCCCTTCCGTTGTCAAAATTCATCTGGGATCCATCCACTGTAGGAGTTCGATTGAAATCCGATTCTCGTAGGAGCTCGGATGGAATCCAGAAGGTGGTTGATCATCGTAGAAACTTGAATGGAGTCTGGTTACTGTAGAAATCTCATTATCGGAGAAGCTCAGACATTGACAAAGTTCGGAAGAAGTTCAGAGTAGAGTCATCTGTGGCCGGAAGAAGTCTGGAAGGGATTCGGAGAATAGTCGATCACTGTAGAAAATTGGCTGATAGTGAAGCCCAGAGAGCAATTGGAGCAGTCCGATAGATGAATGGAGAAGCACATTGTCGGAGAAGTCCGGATGCCATTATGGGAGTTCGGACGGTCGAGGGAGTTCAGAAAGACGCCACACAAGGTCGGAAGCCGGAAAAGCCCTGGAAGGGTCGGCCTTTTACAAACTTCGGCTGGGAGTATTTTATACCCAACACCAGTCCCCCTACTTTCGAGTTTGGGTTTCGGATGAAGAAAGTACAAAAAAAATTTCACAGTCGAAGTTGCCTCCCTTGATTTTCGCACTCGGTGGTTTCCAGATATTTTGGCGTTTGACGTGCTGGTGCCGGAGCCTTTTCAAATCGAGACGATCCGAAAAGATTTTTTCGAAATCCCATTGGAGCGTTGCTCTAGGTACGGTGCAATAATGATTTTGTCAGCTGTCAGCCATTTTCAGCCGCCTGCCATGGTGAGTGGGACATGCGGCGAGTGTAGGTCGGCCAGAGGAGATCCGCAATCATTACTGCATCGGGCCCTGTTGCCTATTTAAACCCGCTCCCCCTTCTAGGAATTTTACTTTGCCTGAAAGTCCTGTTGGTGCCCTTCTTCTTCCCCGAGAGTTCATCCCTTTCGGCCTTAGGCATTCTTCGAGTCGATCTTTATCTCTGCATCTCTGCACTTCTCGGACCAGCCTAGGTTAGTTCCAGAACTCCCCTCTTCATTTTTTCTCTTGCTATTCTTCTTCCATTTTTCTTCTGTTACATTCTGCCTGTTCAGTTTTCTGTGAGCGCCCCATCTCTTATTTTTTCTAATTTTTTCAAAATTTTTAGGGTTTTTGCTCGATTCATAATGTCCTCCAGCACTTCCTCCTCTAGCAGTTCTAGGAGTTCGTCTGTCCCAGCTCTCCAAAACCTTAGTTTTATAGATGAATCTCGTCTGATCTTTGTCCCAAACACCATCCCCAGCTCTCTGACTCTAGAGGAACTCTCACTGATTAGGATTCAGTATGAGGTTCCTCCGAAATACGAGCTGGAGCTTCTCGAGCTAACTGGTCGGGCCAGCGCTCCTCCCCCTGACTGCTTCTGTTATACCATGAAGCTTTCTGTGTTGGGCTTCGACTTTCGCTACCACCTTTTGTCATCGCTTTCTTCCACTTTTTAAATATTTCTTTAGTTTTTGTAGTGTTGAACTCCTTTAGATTTCTGATAGGGTTTCTTTCCCTCTGTTGCCTAGTCAAAGTCCAGCCAACCCTTTCTCTGTTCAAGAATTTCTATACTTTCAAGCGTCACCCTTCAGCAAAGGACTGGTGGTACTTCTCCCCTCAGTTTGGTAGAAAGGGGTTGTTGAAAGGCATCCCATCTTCCATCCACAACTGGAAGGAGAGGTACTTCTATGTCTGATGCCCGACCTTGGAGTTGGGATTACCCCCCTGGGGCTCTCTGAGGGATTCCGTCCGTCGGGCTTCTAGCCTGAAAAGGGACGACCTCGAAGCCTCCAATAAGCTCGAGGCCTATCCAGTCCCCCTCCTCTCTGATCTTCTGAAGGAACAACTCTTATTCAACGTCAGCCTAAGCCCTCTTGACCCTGCCGGTACTATCATTATTATATACATATATTTTTTTTTTGCTTCCCCTTTCTCTTATTCTATTTCTGAGCCATGTCGATCTTCTTTTATTGCAGAAATGGACACAGACGTGGCTCGAAGGTTAGCCCAGGGTCTCAAGACCCACAAGAGAAAAGGCACCGCGACTTTGGGGTCGGCGAAGAGAGCCAGGACAGAAGAGACAAGCTCGGCCGTGCTTGCTCAGGTGGCCGTTGCCGTCGATGTCTCCTCTGACGTCGAGCCCGAAGTCCCCCGAGCCTCTTCATGGAGCCCCCCGATCGAGGTTCTGCTTTAGAGGCTCGTCCCGAGGGGGCACTGGGGGTCGAAAGGAGGAGGAGAAAGAAGACCCTGGTCAGCAAGAGCCGCAGCCGCAAGGCTGCATCGAGGGGGCCGACGGCTCCAAGGGAGATCTGGGGGAAAATCCCTTCAACAATAGGGATTTAGTAAAGAGACTGGTCGAAGGGTGCATTCTGCCCGAGGTCGTCCACAGGATCGTCCTTGCTGATCCTGAGCAGCGGGTCTGGGACTCTCTGGGATCCTTTCTTGAGGTAGGTCAATTCACTTTTTTCTTTTTCTTGCTTCTTTACTTAGTTTACTCCTTAGCCTTTATATTGACTCCCCGGCCTCTCTTGCAGATTGGACACCAGCTCATTGCCAATATCAAGGTGATGAAGATCGCCAAGAGAGAGGCAGCCCGGGCAGAGGAAGGTCGCCCACCTCAAGGAGAAGATTGCCGAGGTCACAAGTCTCTAGGAGGCACTGCAGAAGGAGGGACAAACCTCGTTCGATCTGAGGGCCACATTGGAGGAGGAAAGAAAGAAGGCAGAGGCCGAGGTCTCCGAATTGAAGGTGCAGGTCTCCAAGCTGAAGGCACAGATCCCGTCCCTAATCTCGGAGGCAGGGGCCCGAGCAGTGGAGGAGTTCAAGACCTCCTCCGAGATGGAGGATCTGCAGGTCCAGTTCGGCTAGGACGCCTTCATCAAGGGTTTCAGCTCTGCCAAGAGAAGGTGGTCGAAAAATTTTTCAAACTGGACCTCAGCTTCCTGGATGAGGCGTCCGACGATGAAGCCGGACCTTCCAAAGCCGCTACCAGTCCTCCTCCAGTCGGTACCTCTTCGACCGCTACGGCTGCCACGACCGACCTTCCAGGGGCGCCGAGCTCCTCCACTTCTGTCCCAGAGGTCTGAAACCTCTGATTTTGTATTTTTTCTTTGTGGTGACTTTTCTTTGTTCTCTTATACTTAAAAACTATTTAATCAATGAAATCAGATTCTTCTTTACAGAGAGCTCCTTTTTCTTCTTCTGCATTCTTTTCCTTCTCTTTTGTCTTCTTGCACTAATTTGAGTTGTGGCGCTCTTGTCTCCCAACGATAGTGCCCTGCTGAAGCTCTTCCCCTACCATAGGGGATTCCTCTGAAGTCGATGATCTAGGATCTCAGAAAGAAAGTTCGTCACTTGACGAAGAAATCCAAGAAGCTGGATGACGAACTTCACTGGCTGAGGAAGAGCCATTCGGAAGTCACTGCGGAGGCTACTCAATTTCGAGACCTTCACAAAAAGGGTTTCATGGAATACACCCGGAGGAAGGCCGACTTCGTGGTGGAGCTTGAGGAACTCCGAAAATGCGCCAGCGATCGATCTTGGATTCAGGCTTCCAAGATCAGCTCTGTTGAAGTCGAGTTGGTAGCTGCATGGGAGAAGATCGGCCAGTTGGAAGGGAGCTCATCCTGGCTCACAACTCAGGCCGAACGCAATCGAGACTAGTCGAAAAAACTCTTTGACCTTCAAAAGCAGCTGCAGGATGCTGAGGTGAACTACAACGCCTACCGAGTCGGCTGGTGCGGGTAGGTAGAGGACTACCGAAGGAAGTTCAAGACGGCGACCGACGAAGTTGCCCGCCTTCAGAGGCAGTTGTCTGAGAGAGTCCAGCCCGCCTCTACACAAGGTTTTGACGAGCTCCACTCTTTGAGGGAGACCATGGAGGAACTGTCTGTGGCCCTTGGGTGGGAGAAAGCCGAACTGCAGCGGCTGAAGATTCAGCTGGCCCACGAGCAGCAGGCAGTCAAGGATGCCAAGGCAGAGTTTGAGGTTCTGAAGAAGAGGCTTCGGGAGGTGGAGGGCAAAAGCCTGCGGTTCCACCAGATGTATCGGGAGATGCTGCTAAGAAAGATAGAACTGGAAGAAGAAGTCGAAAACTTAAAGCAATCCCTAATAAGGACTGAAATCGAGAGCTCGAAGTCAGAAGAAGTCGAGCTTTCTTAGAGCTTCTTTTATCTTTCGTTCTTCCATGTATTCTTTTTTTTTGTTGTTTTTCTTTTTTTGGCCTTCAACGCTTTGTAATGTATGCTTCACTAATGAAATGAAAAGAGAATTTTTCATTATCTTGTCCATTCTTGCATTAAGTCGTCGTTTACCGAACTTCTTTTGTCTTTTGTCTTATTCGACGTCGATGTTGTTTGAAGGTTCCTGATCGTCGCCGTGTTGATTTGCCCTTTTGTTCATGACCGTAGGTCTTTTCGAGGCCATTTGAGTTTGACACTTCCTCCCGATGTAACATGAGCAAAGTCGAAGGTCCGATTATCTAAAGACCGAATGGGGGGAGAGGCCCTTACAACGGCCCTTATATGCCCCCACAGCCATGTTAGGAACAAGAGGAGAACCTCGTCCTAACATGAGTAAAGTCGAAGGCCAGTTATTTAAAGGGGGGAGAGGCCCTTACAATGGTCCTTATGTGCCCCCACAGCCATGTTAGGAACAGGAGGAAAATCTCGTCCTAACATGAGTAAAGTCGAATGCCTGATTATTTAAAGAACGGATGGGGGGAGAGGCCCTTACAATGGCCCTTATGTGCCCCCACAGCCATGTTAGGAACAGGAGGAGAACCTCATCCTAACATGAGCAAAGTTGAAGGCTCGATTATTTAAAGATCGGATGGAGGGAGAGACCCTTACAATGGCCCTTATGTGCCCCCACAGTCATATTAGGAACAGGAAGAGAACCTCATCCTAATATGAGCAAAGTCGAAGGCTCAATTATTTAAAGATCGGATGGAGGGAGAGGCCCTTACAATGGCCTTTATATGCCCCCACAGCCATGTTAGGAACAGGAGGAGAACCTCATCCTAACATGAGCAAAGTTGAAGGCTCGATTATCTAGAGATCAGATGAGGGGAGAGGCCCTTGCAACAGCCCTTACGTGTCCCCATAGCCCTGTTAGGAACAAGAGGAGAACCTCATCCTAATATGAGCTGAAATTGACTGCATCGGTAACAGGAGGAGAACCTCATCCTGACACAAACGAAGACCCAGTCGATCAAGACCAGATGAGGAGGAAAGCCTCCTCAATGGCTCCTCTACATTCCCATGACCCCATTAAGAGCAGAGGGAAAACCCTCTCCCAAATGTAAAAAATAAAGGGGGAGATAAAAAGGAAAAGCGACGAACTACATCAGTGATAAGGGAAAAATAAACTACATCGAAGACATAAGGGACCTCGTCTCAACGAGGAAGGAGACTCTTATCAAAAACCCTCAGTCTCTAAGAGGAAACTCAACACAGGCTGAGGAAAAATCGACTTCCTCAAGGTAATGAGAAGTTCGGACCACCAAGCTCGGATGAGGTTCTCCTCCTATTCCTAATATGGCTGTGGGGGCACATAAGGGCCGTTGTAAGGACCTCTCCCTCCATCCAATCTTTAAATAACCGGGCCTTCGACTTTGCTCATGTTAGGATGAGGTTCTCCTCCTATTCCTAACATGACTGTGGGGGCACATAAGGGTCGTTGTAAGGGCCTCTCCCCCCATCCGGTCTTTAAATAATCAGACTTTTGACTTTGCTCATGTTAGGATGAGGTTCTCCTCCTGTTCCTAACATGGTTGTGGGGGCACATAAGGGCCATCATAAGGGCCTCTACCATCATCTGGTCTTTAAATAATTGGGCCTTCGACTTTGCTCATATTAGGATGAGGTTCTCCTTCTGTTCCTAACATGGCTGTGGAGGCACATAAGGGCCGTTGTAAGGGCCTCTCACCTCATCCGATCTTTAGATAATCGGGCCTTCGACTTTTCTCATGTTAGGATGAGGTTCTCCTCCTGTTCCTAACATGGCTGTGGGGGCACATAAGGGCCGTTGTAAGGGCCTCTCCCCCCATCCAATCTTTAAATAACTGAGCCTTCGACTTTGCTCATGTTAGGACGAGGTTCTCCTCCTGTTCCTAACACGCTTAGTTTTGATCGTCGGAAGGAGCTACTCCCTATCGTTATGAGCTCATGCCAAAAGAAAAGATATGCAAATATGAAAGAAACTTTTATTTAAGGCAAAGTTATTGGTAATACATTCGTAGATTTTTGGAATCCCCTAGCCGCGGAAGGTCTGCTCCCCGTCGGGGTCCTCCAGAGATGGTGTTGACGATCCCGGTTGGAGGCCGATCTTCAGGTTGCTCCTCCCTCCTTGGTGGCTCCAATTGCGGCAGGGCCCTTGGTCGATCTTCCCTACCTTCAGGTCGGCGTCGATTGAATCTGTCAAGCCGACCTCGTCTGATGAGCTCCTCGATCTCATCTCGGAGCTGAATGCACTCCTCCGTATCATGGCCGTGGTCATGATGATAGAGGCAGAACTTGTTAGGCTTGCACTTCCCGAGGTGTGTGCGCATTCTTTTCGACTTGGCAGCTGCTCCCTAACCTCCATCAGCACTTGAGTTTTCGATGCGTTGAGAGGGGTGTAGCTGTGGAATCTTCCCGGGGGAGAGCCCCGCCGAACTCTGCAGTTCGGGCTTCTCTGCCTATGAGCCCGGGGAGGAGTCTGGACATGCTTTTGTCCTGAGAGAGTTCGTGAACGTGGCCGAGCTTCACTCGGCCCCTTTTCAACTGCGGGCTTGCTGGAGTCTCCCGCCTGCCGCTCCTTCGCGGCCTCCTTATCCTTCATCTTGAAGGCTTCTTCCGCTCGGGCATATCCTTTGACCCGAGCTAGCAAATCAGCAAAGTCCCTGAGATACTTCTTTTTCAGAAAAAATAGAATATCATTTTTTTGAAGACCGCCCTTCAGGGCGGCCATCGCGACCGATTGGTCCAAGTTCCAGACCTCCAATGTGGTGACTTTAAAATGGTTGACGTAAGCTCGGATGGATTCTCCCTCCTTTTGCTTGATGTTAATGAGAGACTCCGAACCTCTCCGGGGATGCTGGCTGCTGACGAAATGAGCAACGAACTGGTGGCTCATCTGATCAAAGGAGAAAATAGTCCCCGACTTCAGTGCCGAGTACCAATTTCTTGCTGCTCCCTTCAAGGTAGATGGGAAAGCTCGGCACAGGATGGTGTCTGGCGCACCATGGAGCAGCATCATTATTCGGAAGGCCTCCAGGTGGTCAACCGGATCCGAGGTCCCGTCGTAGCTCTCGAATTGGGGGAGCTTGAAATTCGACGGGATTGGCTCCTGCATGATCATTTGAGAGAAAGGAGGGTCAGTGTAGATGTCCTCACTGTAAGTAGTGGGAGCATGGCGGAGCTCTTCGATCGTTGGTTCATTTCCTGAAATCTTTGATCCAGGAGGTCCTCTCGACTGCGAGTCTCAAGGGTCTTCTGGTGGAACGGAGGTAGGGACTCTCCGGGGGTGGAATCGTGATCGGATGGTGGGCTCTCCACCTTCTACTTCCCCTTTCTAAGGAAGATCGGGCGACTTGCCCAAGTGGCCCATCCGGTCGTCGGATTCTGAAACTCCGACGATGCTCTCTCCAGCCGCACTGATGCCTGCGGCTGCTGCGGCTACTGCTGCATGGCCTGCACTGCTTCGGTGAGGCCCCTGACCTGCGAACTAGCAAGTCAAACTGCTCCATGTCGACTGCCGTTGTCGGAGGAGGAGGAGCCTGGAAAACTGGAGATGAGGCCGGAGCTTGCGGAGCCCACTGAGATCTGGCTACGGAGGCCATGGATCGCCTGGTGGATGCCTTTCGGAGAGGCATCAGGTGGAGATCTGGCAGGAGAAGGAGAAGAAGATATCGGAGAAGATGATCGGAGACAGTCCCGTTGAGCACTCCTTTAAGAACAAGGGTACTGCGAAGACACATGCCCTTCCTCTAGCACCAATTTTGTTGGTGCAGAATTTCACCGACACTGGAGAAGCTGGAGTTGAGATGATCGCGGCCGCCATCGGGACCTGCAAGGGAAGTCTAAACCAGAGTTGGGGGTGCTCCGGTAAGACCCTCCGACACTCAAGTCAGTGCTCTATTTCAACAAAAATAGAGTGCTCGAATGAGATTTTGGCAGAGTTTCGAGATAGAGTTTAGAGCTTAGAGAAGAACGTATCTGGAGGTCCCTTTTTATAGACGAAGAGAGTAACTGATTGACAGCGACGTCTGTAACCGCCTGGTAGTAGGCCGTTCAGGGCCATGCGAAGTTTGTTACGGAGAGTAGTGGCGTCAGGGGGCCGTTCAGGGCCACGTGGAGTTTGTTACGGAGAGTGGAGTGGTGTCCGTTGTCGTGACTTACCAGAGAGTGGTGGAGCCACGCGGAATCCATTACAGAGAGTGGAGTAGGGTAGTGGCCATTGTCGTGACTTGTCAGAGAGTTCGGACCTATTGGCTGAAGCTCGGCTGGGATATCTGATGGAGCGGAATGGCTCTCTATCTCATCGATCCAGGAGAAGCTCGGATATTTTCGAGGTTGTTGATGGGTCTACTGTTGTTGGTGCCTAAAGCGCTGATGCTGCAGGCGGGAGTCATCTGTTGTAGAAGCTCGGATGGAGACTTTCTGTTAGGGAAGTTTGGTTTCATGAGGAATCTGGCAGAGGGTCGGTCGGCAGTGGACTTCGGATGGCGTTGGGGAGGTTCGTCTGCCGGAGAAGTCTGGAGGATCTTGTGGAAGTTCGATTGGCGTTGTTGAAGTCCGACTGACGCTATTGAAGGTTGATGGTTGGAAAGGTACGATAGACACCGAAGGCGATCGATCATTGTAGAAATCCAGCTGCTGGAGCCCGTTTGTTGTAGAAGTTCATCCGAAATCCATCTGCTATGGAAGTTCAGACGGAGTCCGGTTCTTGTAGAAGGCTGAAAGGAGGCCGCTTATTGTAGAAGCTCGATCGAAGATCGGTTGTCATGGAAGCTCGGAGTAGTGACCTGGCTGGTGGAGCCTGTCCCGTTGTAGAAGCTCGTCTGGGATCCATCTATGGGGATTTAACCAGTGCAGGGGTAAAATGGTAATTTTAAAACTTTTTCAAAATCATGATTTTATAGCAGAAAAATATTAATTAATATAATTAATTAATATAAATTTATCCTACACTAGGATCTAAATATGGTATATAGTATGCATGCATTTAAATTTGAAATTCGAATTTGAACACTAAACACTTTATTGTAATGTGTTCAGAACACATTACCTTTGTGCGGGTAGTAGATCGTCGCAATCTGATCACCGTCGGAAGAGTCTGATCATCGAGATGCAGCCACACAGTGTGTCTGGCCTCTGCGGATTATCCACATGAAGCTCCCGATCTGATCGACTCCTCACGAGTGCTAGCTCGTTGTAGAGCCCTTTTGATGGCCGATGCTGATCGAACTCCTTCGATCGATGTCTGTCGATTCTTTGGATGTTTTGAATCATGAACCGATGTGCTCGAGAGGATGTTGAAGATCTCTTTGAGATTTTGTGGGCTCACGATGCTCGTAGCTCACTTTCTCACTTTCCGAACCCCAGGCTAAAACTCCAGGAAACTCACCGAAAATCTTGCACCCACTTTTCTTTCTTTTCTTTCTTTTTCTCTTGGAAGGATATGGACTTTCTTCTCATGCAAAAGACTTCTCACACCCCAAAATTTTTCTCCAAAAATCTTCTTCTTGCATGCCCCACTCTTCTCCTTTTATAACAACGTCAAACGTCTTATCCAAAAGAAAGGATAAAGATGAGTAATTACACATTTGAATTCAAATCAAATTTTGAATTCAAATGGACCCCAACTCATCCCTTTTCCACTAAAGGCGTGAGGCGTGGCTTACATTGTGCATGGAGTACTTTCATGAGAAACCTTTTCTCATGTAGTAAATGGGGCGTAAAAAAAGGGATAAGGCGCAAAGATTGATTGCCCATTCAAATTCAAACTTTATTTTGAATTTGAATGGCCAACCAATCATCCTTATCTATTCAAATGGCACATTAAAGTGAGATGTGGAAAGGGCTTGGCATGAGGAAAAAATTCATGAGAAGTTCCTTCTCATGAATTCAAATGGGTGCAATGGAAGTGAGGTGGCGCATGGAGATTGGATCAAGGTGGTTTAATTATTTAAACCAACCTAATTGAACCAAATAAGTTAGGTCCAATTAGACTAATTTAAATCCAACTTAATTAGGCTTAATTAGGCTCAATAAAATTTTAATCAAATCAGAAATTGACTAAGCCCAACCCCTAATCAAATCAGGGACCAAACCATCTCGACGATTAGGTCAACTCTTAACCTAATCGGGTCAAACCCAACTGAATCTAATTCAATTGGACTTGATCCAAAAATAATTACTCAATCAAATTGAGTTAATTAGTGATCAAATCACTAATTAAATCTCTCATAAATACTGAGTCCAAATCCGATGGGCAATCGGCATCAAAAATCATCGATATGTAACCCTGAATGAAAAGTTCCAACCAGTGGGACTCTTGACCCCGGTACCCATAATGTGTGGAACTTGTGATCAGAGAATCCTGATTCTCGATCACTGAGTCTCAAACATGTAGGATTCTACATCAGTCATCAGATCAGATAAGAACCTCTAATGTGTGTGACCCCGCAGGTTCGAACCTAAGCCAGTAGCACAGGAACCAATTCCTGTACTAATCGAAGTGACCATGTAGCAATGGTACCCGACATTCGGATAGGTTGAAGAGTCGCAATCGCAAAACTCAGAACCTACATGAATATGGTTACTGTATAATTTATCTTTTTGACCCCTGTGTTTAGGACAACTCAGGATTAAACTGTCAACCCTGATCAGATCATCCGAATCGTGTTCAACTCAAACAGTCCTGTGACTCCTCACAAAGACTACCCTGGCTAAGATTTTGCTAAATTGAAACACGACTGTATACAGCTCCTAAACTGGAGTGGTCAATCCCATCTTGACACACACACCGACAAGTCAAGTACTTGACTACACCAAGCAGCCTTCCGTCACTGAATTAAAAATTCAGGTAGTCCAGTGCCTAAGTGCAGTGAGTTGCTTGCAAGTCACCATGGCGGTCTCAGGTCGGAGGGATATTTATACCCATATTCCATCGGAGCAAATCTTGACAGCAAAAATAGCTCCAGAGTCGGTCACGTTCAGTGCAGATGTACCATTATATCTCACCTGTATGCCATACCAGTGTCTCCACACTCATTGGTTAAGAGGACAACTAACCTATATGGCACACAACGACCTATGCTTGATAAACGTTGTTGTCCTTGGTAACAACGTATCATTTGGTCACGAACAGATTTAAGGACTAAATGATAAATCCTCCTTTGTCGAGGCTAAATAGTCCTAAGGACTTCACCACAACATAGGAGTTCATTAGAAGATGAAATATTTTGTGATGAAAAATATCAAAATAATTTTTATTAATTCATAATTCATATATAAATATAAAAATAAATACAACCGTCAACAGACTGACGATTGGCTTTGGGATACTATTCTCAATAATCTTTCACTTGGCCTAAAGCCAATCGGTGCAATATCTAAAACCCATCTTTGACTTGTAGTTGTCGAACTCCTTCACCGCAATGGCTTTAGTGAATGAGTCAGTCAGGTTCTTCTTTCTGTCGATCTTCTGAAGATCGATGTTACCTCGATCCACTTCTCGGATGAGATGGTAGCGGTACAGAATATGCTTCATCCGCTGGTGTGCCTTTGGTTCCTTCGCTTGAGCAATGGCTCCAGAGCTGTCACAGTAGAGCAGAACTGGACCAACAAAGGAGGGTGCTACTCCGAGCTCGATGATGAATTTCCTCAGCCACACCGCTTCTATGGCAGCATCTGATGCGGTGACATACTCTGCCTCGCAAACTGAATCAGCTATTGTGTGTTGCTTGAAACTTTTCCAGTAGATAGCCCCACCATTAAGGATAAAAATAAATTTCGACACACTTTTGCTGTCATCGTAATCAGACTGAAAACTAGAGTCTGTAAACCCTATAAGTCTCAAGTCCGATTCACCATAAACAAGCCACTGGTCCTTAGTATTTCTTAAATACTTCAGGATGGTTTTAACAACCTTCCAGTGATTCTCCTCTAGATCAGATTAGTATCTACTCACTACCCCTAGTGAGTATGCCACATCTGGTCGTGTACATATCATGGCGTACATGATAGATCCCACTACCGAAGCATATGAAATCTTACCCATATGCTCTCTCTCTTGAGGTATTTTCGGACAATCCCTCTTTGAGAGAAAAATTCCATGGCCTATCGGAAGATAGCCTTTCTTGAAATTCTCCATGATGAACCTCTTCAGCAAAGTACCAATGTACGTGGACTGAGATAAACCAAGCAACCTTTTAGATCTATCCCTATAGATCCTCATCCCTAGGATGTAGGAAGCTTCTCCCAGATCCTTCATGGAGAATTGTGACGACAGCCAAATCTTTATTCCCTGTAATGCAGGGACATCATTCCCGATTAAAAGAATGTCATCCACATACAATACAAGAAATACTACTACTGGACCATTAGCCCACTTATAAATGCATGGCTCTTCTCCATTCTTACCGAAGTCATACGTCTTGATTGTCTTATCAAAACGTATGTTCCAACTCCGTGATGCCTGCTTAAGTCCATAAATGGACCTCTATAGCATGCACACCTTAGACTCATCTGTGGATGTGAATTCTTCAAGTTGTATCATATACACTTCTTCATCCAGCTCTCCATTTAGGAAAGCTGTCTTCACATCCATTTGTCAGATTTCATAGTCCAGATGGGCAGCTATCGCAAGATAATCTGAATAGATTTGAGCATTGCCATAGGAGAAAATGTCTCGTCATAGTCTATACCATAACGTTGACGATATCCCTTGGCAACCAGATGGGCTTTATAGGTTTCCACCTTTCCGTCTGTGCCTCTCTTCCTCTTGAAGACCCACTTACACCCTATGGGTTTTACTCCTTCGGGTGGGTCAACCAATGTCCACACATCGTTGACCTTCATGGACTCCATTTCGGATTTTATGGCCTCCAACTATTTCTCAGAGTCGGGTCTCTGCATTGCATCCATGTAAGTGATCGGATCCTCATCGTTTTCATCAAGTTCGATAGGATCGCCGTCCCGGACCAAGAAACCATAGTATCTGTCCGATTGACGTGGTACTCTACCAGATCGCCTTAAGGATGCTTGAACAATGGGCTCCGGATCTGATCTAACCAAATCTGGTTCAGGTTCAGCAACTTGTATCGATTTTTCCACCTGTTGAACTTCATCAAGTTCGATCTTAGAGGCAACAGTCCCTTCATCAAAGAACTTCTTTTTCAAAAAGATTGCCTTAAGGCTGACAAATACTTTTTGCTCATCAGCTAGGTAGAAGTAATATCCTTTGGTCTCTTTTGGGTACCCTATAAAATTACACTTGTTAGACCTAGGTCCAAGCTTGTCCGTAATTAAACGTTTAACATAAGCTGGACACCCCCAAACCCTAAGGTGCGAGAGTACTGGCTTACGTCCTATCCATATTTCATATGGCATTTTGGTTACAAACTTACTCAGAAGTCTATTTAGAAGGTAACAAGTCGATTCGAGTGCATATCCCCAAAGGGAGATCGACAGACCAACAAACCCCATCATGGATCGAACCATGTCCAACAAGGTCCGATTCCTCCTTTCAGATACATCATTATATTGTGGTGTTCCAAGAGGAGTCCACTGAGAGAGAATCCCATTCTCCCCAAGATATGTCAGAAAATCATTGGAAATGTATTCACCTCCTCGATCAGATCGAAGAGTTTTAATACACTTTCCAGTTTATTTTTCTACCTCATTTCAGAATAGTTTGAACATTTCAAACGACTCCAATTTATGCTTCATTAAATAGACATACCCATACCTCGATAGGTCATCTGTGAAGGTTATGAAGTAGAAATATCCACCTCTTGCACTTGAGCTCATGGGTCCACATACATCAGAATTTACCAAACCCAAGAGTTCACTGGCTCACTCACCTTTTCCAGTAAAAGGTGATTTGGTCATTTTACCAAGAAGACAGGACTCACAGGTTGAAAGTGATTCACAATCACCTACTTTAAGAATTTCTTCTTGAGCCAACCTGTTTATCCTGTTCTTATTGATATGACCTAGCCTACAGTGCCAAAGGTAGACTTCTGACACATTATTTATTCTAGGATGTTTATCGGAGGTTTGAACCACATTAACAGGTTGTGATAGAAAGTAAATTTCATTATTAAGTTATCCAACAAACATTGTAACACCATCCAAAATGATATTGCAAATATTATTTTTTATTAAAAATTAATAACCGTTCATGGCCAAAAGGCTTACAGAAATAATATTTAATAAAAAGCTTGGACAATAGTGACATTCACTCAGAATTATATTTCGAGAATTGATTACAAGGTTCATGATTCCTAATGCTAGAATTGGAACTTTGCTTCCATCTCCAACGTTCAGGAACCTCTCGCCTTCATCAAATCTTCTACTGACTTGCAGACCCTGCATCGAATTACAAATATGATAAGGGCTTCCGGTATCCAATACCCAGACAGTAGTATCACAAATGAAAAAGTTGCAAGGTGTTATCATATAAGTACCTTGCTTCTTCTTCGGCTTGTTCAGGTCCAGGGAGGCAATGTATAGAGGATAGTTTCTCTTCCAGTGCCTCTGCTTCTTGCAAAAGAAGCACTCCGCCTGGCTCTGGTAGGGCTTGCACTTCTTGGTCTGACCCTGTGCAGACATCCCAGCATGCAGCTGCACCTTCTTATTCTTCTTCTTCTTGTTCTTCTTCCCTTTCTTAAAGGGTCGATGACCAGAAGAAGACCCTCCCACACATTCACCGACTCTTTATGGAGCTGGTGATCCTTCTCAAAGTTCTGCAGCAACCCCAACAAATTGTGGTAGTTCACTACAGGCTTTGTTATCCAAAAATGAGTAAGGAAGGGGAGGAAGGACTTGGGCAATGAATTAAGGATCGCATCCTTATCGAGCTGCCCATGCAGGGGAAAGCCCAGTTTAGTTAGGCGCTCAATCATTTCGATCATGTATAGTACATGATCAGTGATTGAGGCTCCATCCCTCATCCGAGCATTGAAAATAGCACAACTAGTTTTGTGCCTTTCAACATCGTCAGGTGTGCAAAAGGAGTCGTTCAACATTTGAAGCATCTCCTGTGGCTGGGCGTTCTCGAACTTGCGGTTGAACTCATCATTCATTGTCGCCAGCATAATGCACCGAACGGTGGTGCGATCATTGAACCACTTCTGATAAGTGTCTCGGACTGTCCCTCTAACATTCGGAGCTGGCTCCTCAGGTGCCGGATCCGTTACTACATAAAGGATCCACTTATGCTCAAGGATAATTTTTAATTTTTGATACCAGCTATCGAAATTTGATCCCATGAGCTTGTCATTATCTAATAATGACCAGAGAGACAGGATAGTGGCCATAGTTGCATAAAAGAAAATCAGACCTCTATTAGTACATAAATTATTAATACTAAAGACTTGAATTTTAGTCTAAAGTTTCTCCCAGTATTTTTACGAATTGGTAGCCTCAACCTCCAATTCGAGGAATTACTTTAATTTCTTAGTGGGTACTAGAATCCACACAGACTACACATGAGCCCAACTTTGGTTGGTCAACCATGTGCATCTATGGGTAGGTTTATAACCAGTTATTTCTCTAAACAACTTCTAGTAATTAATTTTGCCCCAGGACCTAATCAGTAGGCTTTGGCCTCCACTGAAAAGATCTGGTTAGGTCCAACCATTAATATGATTTGATTTGATGAATCAGACCAATAAATGATTAGGTCCGACTTTGGCCGGCCAACCTGACCACCATCAGAAAGACTCGAACCAAATTATCATACTATGAATGATAATTTCATTAGTCAATAAGCACCAGGCCTTTGGGCCTCCAATGATTATTAAACTAATGGACTCATTATCACTCACTTAATGGGAGGCTATGACTTAGTTATCAATATAACTTAATCATTTTTAGGACCTAATAATTTTTGAGGATTTTATTAAAGAATAGATGAGAAGATAAATTACCAGCCAATTTCAATCCTCCCATTGACTTCACCAAGTCAGATTAAAAAGGATTTAATTAAAGCTGGCATTAGGAGCACCTAAATCAGTCAAACTGATTTACCTAATGACATGGGTGAGCCCTAATCACCAAGTGATCTAATCAAAACCTAATTCACCAGGTTGGTCAGGTAAGTGAGATCAGTGGTGGGGATAAGCCATTAACTCGTCAGAGATCAAATCACTGCAAGTAGCTCCCGCTTAAAAACCACTGGTCAAACTGCCAAACTTATCTTAGACACCAACCGGTTCATTAGTTTTAATTTGATCAACTTAGTAAATAGGGTTCCACCGCGTAGCCATGAATTAAGTCCATCTTGGTCTAGTTAAAGACATGGACCCATTCAATTACAACTATTGGAGTTGAGTCTAGAGTATCCTTGACCTAATCTAATTCAACTTTTGATTAGATTTGACCAATTACTCTAATTTAGTCCATTTCTTTAAGCTAACCTTTGGTGTAACCCAATTATGGATCCAATCCATCTAACCCATTGACCCACAAGTTTATTCAATTGTCTTAGGTCTTAATTCACAATTCTAGACCTACTAGACAACACTTAATTCTTTTAATTAAGTATTTGGACTGATGGGTCAGGGTTTGGCATTTCGAAAATAATTTTCAAATTTGAAAGGTTTTATTTTCTGTTCACCAAATATGTTGACTCATTTTACAAATAGATCAGCACATTTCATAAATAGCAATCCTATTGCTAATTACATAATATAAAATAACTCAATCAAAATAAATCATGAATATTCCTTTAGATCTAATCTAACACATTCATGATAAATTTCACAATTGAACCTTTATAATTAATTCTTTTCACTGCTTCATCTGTATGGGATATAATTGCAGCGGCACCCCTACCACCATAGGAGACCCCATCGAATGGGAGGAGAGGGCCTTTAAACCCTACTTTTCTCCTATGATCGGACGGCCATGGCAACCAACCCAATTCGATTACTTGCTACTTGGATCAAGTATATCTAAATATACCAATTTCAAAATTTAAATTTTAAATTTTGAATTTCAAATTTTAAAATTTTGAATTTCAAATTTTGAATTTTAAATTTTGAATTTTAAATTTTGAATTTCAAATTTGAAATTTCAACCAAATTTCAAATTTCAAATTTCAAATTTTGAATTTCAAATTTTTGAATTTTCAATTTTCAATTTCAAATTTCAAAATTCAAATTTTAAATTTTGAATTTCAAATTTTTGAATTTTGAATTTCGAACAACTTTCAAAATTCAAATTTCAAATTTTTGAATTTTAAATTTCAAATTTAAACTTTTAGATTATAACTTAATCTATGCATGTAAATATATATATCATATCTAAGAACCCGCTCTAATACCATTTTGTGGGGATTTAACCAGTGCAGGGGTAAAATGGTAATTTTAAAACTTTTTCAAAATCATGATTTTACAGTAAAAAAATATTAATTAATCTAATTAATTAATATGAATTTATCCTACACTAGGATCTAAATATGATATATAGTATACATGCATTTAAATTTGAAATTCGAATTTGAACAATAAATACTTTATTGTAATGTGTTCAGAACACATTACCTTTGTGCGGATAGTAGATCGTCGCAATCTGATCATCGTCGGAAGAGTCTGATCGTTGAGATGTAGCCACACAGTGTGTCTGACCTCTGTGGATCATCCACACAAAGCTCCCGATCTGATCGACTCCTCACAAGTGCTAGCTCGTTGTAGAGCCCTTTTGACGGCCGATGCTGATCGAACTCCTTCGATCGATGTCTGTCGATTCTTCAGATGCTCCAGATCATCAACAGATATACTTGAGAGGATGTTGAAGATCTTCCTGAGATTTTGTGGGCTCACGACACTCGTAGCTCACTTTCTCACTTCCCGAACCCCAGGCTAAAACTCCAAGGAACTCACCAAAAATCTTGCACCCACTTTTTTTTCTTTTCTTTTTTTTTCTCTTGAAAGGATATGGACTTCCTTCTCATGCACAAGACTTCTCACGCCCTAGAATTTTTCTTCAAAAATCTTCTTCTTGCACGCCCCACTCTTCTCCTCCTTTTATAACAATGTCAAACGTCTTATCCAAAAGAAAGGATAAAGATGAGTAATTGCACATTTGAATTCAAATCAAATTTTGAATTCAAATGGACACCAACTCATCCCTTATCCACTAAAGGCGTGAGGCGTGGCTTAAATTGTGCATGGAGTGCTTTCATGAGAAATCTTTTCTCATGTAATAAATGGGGCGTAAAAAAAGGGATAAGGCGCAAAGATTGATTGCCCATTCAAATTCAAAATTTATTTTGAATTTGAATGGCCAACCAATCATCCTTATCCATTCAAATGGCACATTAAAGTGGGGCATGGAGAGGGCTTGACGTGAGGAAAAAATTCATGAGAAGTTTCTTCTCATGAATTCAAATGGTTGCAATGGAACTGAGGTGGCACATGGAGATTGGGTCAAGGTGGTTTAATTATTTAAACCAACCTAATTGAACCAAATAAGTTAGGTCCAATTAGACTAATTTAAACCTAACTTAATTAGGCTTAATTAGGCTCAATAAAATCCTAATCAAATCAAGAATTGACTAAGCCCAACCCTTGATCAAATCAGGGACCAAACCATCTTGACGATTAGGTCAACTCTTAACCTAATCGGGTCAAACCGAACTGAATCCAATTCAATTGGACTTGATTCAAAAGTAATTACTCAATCAAATTGAGTTAATTAGTGATCAAATTACTAATTAAACCTCTCATAAATACTGAGTCCAAATTCGATGGGCAATCGGACATCAGAATTCATCGATATGTAACCCTGATCAAAAAGTTCCAACCAGTGGGACTCTTGACCCCGGTATCCATAATGTGTGGAACTTATGATCAGAGAATCCTGATTCTTGATCACTGAGTCCCAAACATGTAGGATTCTATATCAGCCATCAGATCAGATAGGAATCTCTAATGTGTGTGACCCCGCAGGTTCGAACCTAAGCCGGTAGCACAAGAACCAATTCCTATACTAATCAAAGTGACCATCTAGCAATGGTACCCGACGTCTGGATAGGTCGAAGAGTCACAATCGCAACACTCAGAACCTACATGAATATGGTTACTGTATAATTCATCCTTTTGACCCCTGTGTTTAGGATGACTCAGAGTTAAACTGTCAACCTTGATCAGATCATCCGAATCGTGCTCAACTCAAACAGTCCTGTGACTCCTCACAAGGACTACCCTGGTCAAGGTTTTGCTAAATTGAAATATGACTATACACAGCTTCTAAACTAGAGTGGTCAATCCCATCTTGACACACGCACCGATAAGTCAAGTACTTGACTACACCCAGCAGTCTTCCGTCACTGAATTAAAAATTCAGATAGTCCAGTGCCTAAGTGCAGTGAGTTGCTTGCAAGTCACCGTGGCAGTCTCAGGTCGGAGGGATATTTATACCCATATTCCATCGGTGCAAATCTTGACAGCAGAAATAGCTCCAGAGTCGGTCACGTTCAGTGCAGATGTACCCTTATATCTCACCTGTATGCCATACCAGTGTCTCCAAACTCATTGGTTAAGAGGACAACCAACCTATATGGAACACAATGACCTATGCTTGATAAACGTTGTTGTCCTTGGTAACAGCGTATCATTTAGTCGTGAACAGATTTAAGGACTAAACGATAAATCCTCCTTTGTCGAGTCTAAATAGTCCTAAGGACTTCACCACAACATAGGAGTTTATTAGAAGATGAAATATTTTATGATGAAAAATGATAAAATAATTTTTATTAATTCATAATTCATGTACAAATACAAAAATGAGCACAACCATCAACAGGCTAATGATTGGCTTTGGAACAGTATTCCCAATACCATCCACTGTAGGAGCTCGGCTGGGATCCGGCTATGAAGAAGCTCGGCTGAAGTCCGTCTGTAATAGAAGTTCGGAAGGAATTCGTTTACAATAGAGGCTCAGATGAAATTCGCTTACAGTAGAGATCCGGAGTAGACCGCCTGCAGTAGAAGTTCGGAGTAGACTACTTGCGGTAGAAGTTCAGAGTAGAGATCCGACTGGTGGAGCCCTTTCGCTATCGAAATTCATCTGGGATCCATCCACTGTAGGAGTTCGACTGAAATTCGATTCTCGTAGGAGCTCGGATGGAATCCAGAAGGTGGTCGATCGTCGTAGAAACTTGTATGGAGTCTGGTTACTGTAGAAATCCCATTGTCGGAGAAGCTCAGACATTGATGAAGTCTGAAAGAAGTTCGGAGTAGAGTCATCCGTGGCTGGAAGAAGTCTGGAAGGGATTCGGAGAATAGTCGATCACTGTAAAAAATCGGCTGATAGTGAAGCCCAGAGAGCAATTGGAGCAGTCCGGTAGATGAATGGAGAAGCTCATTGTCGGAGAAGTCCGGATGCCATTATGGAAGCTCAGACGGTCGAGGGAGTTCAGAAAGACGCCACACAAGGTCGGAAGCCGGAAAAGTCTTGGAAGGGTCGGCTTTTTACAAACTTCAGCTGGGGGTATTTTATACCCAACATTAAAGTTTCTCATTTTTCTTAGACATCAATTTGAAAAAACTATTACAGATTATAGATGAAATGATGACAAAAAATCTTTCCATCACAAATTTTTTTAGACATCAATTAAAATTGACCAGGTAAGCTAACAAAATCAATTAAATAACCACTTTCCTTTGGGATCTTATCTCTGAACCACTTTTCTAGACATTAGTCAAACTGACGAACTCTAATTCGGTCTAACTCTTAGGGTTCCTTGTCCTATTGAGCTCGAGAGTTCTTAAGGATCAATATCTAATTGATTTTAAGTTAGAGAGTTGGGTTAATGCAAATGTAGGATGGTGGTTATGGGCTAAGAGAGGGTGATGAAATTCTCACCTTATATTGATTAGGATTTTGCCCTTCAGATAGTTTATGAAGATGCAATGCAATGTAAACAGAATGTCCAAACAAGTTAGTCTGATGTTTAAATCTCAAAAAAAAATCATAATATATTATGCCAATTTTTTTTAATTATTATATATATATATTTTATGAACTAATCGTGTTAAGATCTCCGGCAACAGTGCCAATCTTTGATTGCTATCGTAGGCGGTCAAAAATAAACCTAATTCAAACTATATAAATAGGATAAGTTAGGGTCTAATCTACATGGATCAATGGGGTTATGTTCACTTTTAATTAGGATTTTTAAGAATTTTAATTAGATTGCAAATAAAAAAGAGTGGGATTATAGTTAAAACTAGAATTAAGAATTTAAATTAAATTAAAATTAAAATTAATAAGCAAGAGATTAAAATATCTCAGGATTTCAATTCAATTTTTAGTATAATATAATTTTTTTTTCAATATATAATTATTAAAATTATGATTGATCTTCGAGTATAACCTATTTTACTGGGTATGGATCATAGTACCTTGATCCATCCCTACGTAGCCATGGACTATTCAAAGTATCAAATCATAAAAATAAAATAATCTATAATCAGATTCCGAACATAACCTATCTCGTTGGGCACGAATCGTATTTTTAGATTACGACTCGTCTCTACATAGTCATAGACTATTTAAAAATCTAAATTATAGTTTAAACAAGAAGCATAATACTTGAAGCAATGAAAAAGAATTTTATTTATGAAAAAAATCATTACAATCAAACTTTAATTGTATAATAAAAACTTATAAAATATAAATACTAAAAACCTCATCATCTACTCTCCTGGTGACAAAGGCGGCTAGCTGCGTATGATCCCTTCTCTCTTCTTTACAAAGGCTTTTGAAGGTTTCTTCGGATTCTCTAATTTTTTGGATCTTCTAGATTTATTCGATGATTTTTAGGTAGAGGTATTGGATTTTATTTATAGATATTAAGAGGATGGAGGTTTTTATGATTTTTAAATATGGTATTAAAGAAAAGAATAAAGACTAAAAGATGGATGGATGAGATAAAATGATAAGGAAGATTTGGATGATTGAGATGACGTTAGGTACTTGATCCCGCGCTGCCGCCCGAGCTTCCTTTCTCTACGGAACCACGCACGCTCAGTCCCACGACCAGTGCCTCATCCATGTCTCGCATGCAGATCCCATGACTTGCGTGAAGAAGTCCAACCGCACCGCATCGCCATGCCAAAGCCCAAAGCAGCAGCAGCCCGCTGTGGAGACCCACGCAATAATCAAGTCTCACTTTCAAAACCGCATGAAGCCTGCTCCCTCCTTTAAACCACTCCCACGAGAAACCATGCGCTTGGACCCACACTTGCAGCGAGGTAGGGATGACAATGGGTAGGGTTTGGGTCGGGTAGTATACTACCCATCCCCAAATCCGAACTTAATACCCTATACCCAAACCCTACCCGATACCCAATCGAGTAAGAAAAGAGATACCCATCTCCATACCCAACGGGTTCGGAGATACCCGTGGGTAATCCATTTCCCCATACCCAATCCATACCCGCCCCATACCCAACCCATACCCATCCATTCTATACAAAAAAAAAAGTAAAATAATTTTATGCATATCATCAATCAAAAATAGAATTACCAATTATATATATATACATACATACATACATACGCACATACACACTTCTAACACACACACATACATACATGCATACATATATGCATGCATACATATACATACATACATATATATAATTATATATATATATAGAGAGAGAGAAAGAGAGAGAGATCATATATATGTGTGTGTGTGTGTATATATATATATATGTATATGTATATACATATTCGGATATGTATATATGTATATGTTTATGTATATATATATATACATATATATATATATATATACATATATATATATACATATATATATATATATACATATATATATATATATATATATATATATATATATATATATATATATATTCGGATATGGGTTCGGATATTACCCATATCTATAGGTTCGGGTCGGGTTCGGGTAGAAAATAGCACTACCCATATCCTACCCATACCCGTACTATAGTTTTTGGGTTTTACCCAAACCCGAACCCAAACCCAGTCAAACCCTATTTTTTAGGTTTGACCGGGTTCGGATAGGGTGTATACCCATTGGGTCGGGTTAATTTTGCCATCCCTACAGCGAGGCTCTATTTATAAAAGTTTAGGACTCACAAAACCCACCAAAGTCCCAGCATCCACACCTCTCACGTCCTTTTAAAATAGAGTTTCAAAAAGAAACAATTTCTTTAGATTGTTTCCTTGTATGTCCTCTTCTGATTTGCTTTCCGCATTTGACCGCGTCACCTCTCGCGTGTTTTTCTTCTTTGCCCCTGCTTTCGCGATCGTGCATTCCCTCCTGTGCGCATCCACCTGCAATGCCGCACTTCAAGCCGCCCCGTAGGTCTTGAATGCCGTTCGGCCTTCACAAGTCCGCAGATCCAAAAATCCACAAACCGTTTCAATTTATAATTATCAAGGTCCTTATTTGTTAGTGTAAATAAATTTTTATAATTAATAATTTTTGAAAATAAATATAAGAGACATCAAATATTAATAATAAAAATTAAATAGCATAGATTTTAATGTTTCTTATGTCACATTTAATATATTTATCACCTACGGTACCAAAGATAGATATCAGAGACATCATCAACTTTAGGGCATTTGCTAGACGTATATATTATACTAACAAACTGTAATAATATATAAATTTCATTATTCAATTGTCCATTCATCACAGTAACATCATTCAAAATGATATTATAATTTTTTTTTATTGAAATCTCATAACCTTTCATAGCCAAAAGATCTATAGAAATAATAATCAATAAAAATGAAGGATAAAAATGACATTCATTAAAAATAATTATAATTGACTTCAATATAAGCTTGACAATCCCTAACACTAGAAATGGAACTAGTCCTCCATCTCTAACATTAAGAAATCTCTCGTCTTATTCAAATCTTCTTCTGACCTACAGATCCTGCAATGAATTACATATATTAAAAGGGCTTTCGATATCTAATATGCAGATAGTAGAATCATAAATAGAAAAATTTTAAAGTGTTATTATATAATTATTTTGTGTAGCAACAGCTTGCTTCTTTCTCTTATTCGGCCTATTAGGATTAAAATGATAATGTACTGAGGACAGTTCCTCTTCCAGTGTCCCTATTTCTTATAGTAGAAGCATTCTGCTTGACTCTGGTCAGACTTGAGTTTCATGATCTCATAAGGCATAGATGCCCTAACATATTGGAGTTTCTGCTGTACCTTATTTTTTCTCTTATTCTTCTTCCCTTTCTTAAAGGATTGATGCTCAGAAGAAGACCCTTGCACTACATTCACCGACTCCTTGTGAAGCTGGTGATCTTTCTCAAAGTTCTGCAACAACCCCAGCAAATTGTGGTAGTTGACTGCAGGCTTTGTCATTTTATAATGAGTAAGGAATAGAAGGTAGGATTTAGGCAGGGAGTTTAAAATCTCATCTTTCTCCAACTGCTCATGCAGGAGAAAGCTGAGCTTGCTCAGGCACTCAATTAACTCGATCGTGTACCATACATGATCAGTGACTGACCCTCTTCTCTTATCTGAGCGTTGAAGATAGCATAACTTATTTTGTGCCTCTCAACATTGTCGGGAGTGCCAAAGGACTCATTCAATATTTGAAGCATGTCCTCTGACTGAGCATTCTCAAATATGTGACTGAACTTGTTATTCATAGCTGCTAGCATAATACAACGCATTGTGGTTCGATCATTGAGCCACTTATAGTAAGTATCTCGATCGTACCATGAGCATTCGGAGCTGGCTGCTCAGGTGTCAGATCTGTCAACACGTACAAGATTCGCTCATGCTCCAAGATGATTTTTAGCTTTCGATATCAACTATCAAATTGGTTTCCGTCAGTTTATCACTATCCATTGGTAATCGGAGCAATAAAATGGTGGTCATAGCTGCATAAAAGAAAATAAAAAAAATTTAATTAGTATATGAATTGATTAGGCCTAAAGATATAGACTTTAGTCTGAAGATTTTTTCACTATTTTGTATGAATTAATAGCCTCTACCTCCAATTCGAGAAATTACATTAATTTTTTAGCGAGTACTAGAATCCACATAGGCTGCACACGGGCCCGAGTGTAGCTCGACCAACCCTTATGCACTTATTGATAGGT
Organism: Elaeis guineensis; assembly: GCF_000442705.2. Taxonomy (NCBI): domain Eukaryota; kingdom Viridiplantae; phylum Streptophyta; class Magnoliopsida; order Arecales; family Arecaceae; genus Elaeis; species Elaeis guineensis. The sequence goes on from NC_026003.2 coordinate 51,548,244, forward strand.
TCTTAACTAATTATTTCTTTAAACAATTTTTAGTAATTGATTTTGCCCCAGTTTACTTTTCAGTCGGCTTTGGCCATCTCTGCAAGTCTTGGTTAGGTCTAACCATTAACATAATAGAACTCAGTGCATATGACAAATGAATGATCAGGCTTGAGTGTGGCTTGGCCAACTTGACCATCGTTGGAAAAACACATCTGAATCATCATGTTATGAATGATAATTCTGACAGTCAGATGAGGTGTGTGGCACCTCTAATGATCATCTAAACTATTGGACCCATTATCATCCAACTTAATGGGAGGCTATGATCTAGTTATCATCATAACTATTTTATTTTTAAGGATCTAATAATTTTAGAAGATTTGTTTAAATATTTTTATGAAAAAAAAGAGATTGACTCGCTAATCATAATCTTCTCACTAACTGCATCAAGTTAGATCAAAGAAGACTAGATACAAATCGGTCCAGCCGACAAGTCACAAGTTCTCCCACTAACTTCACCAAGTCATGAAAAGAACTACAGACAAATCAAACTAAGGGCACCTAAATCAGTCATACTAATTTTCTAGTTGGCATGGGTCAACCCTAATCATTAAGTGATCTAATCAAAATATAATTTACCACGTTGGCCAGATAAGTGAGATTAGTGGGAGAGATATGCCATTAACTTGTCATAGACTCAATCTAGATGAGTAGCTCCCAATTAATGATCACCGATCAAGACTATCAAACTTACCTTACACACCAACTGGGTAATTAATTTTAATTCGATTAACTTATAGACTTGGGTTAGACCGCTGAGCTAAAGATCAAAGTCCATTTGGATCTAATCAATGTTGCCCAGCTATGCAACCCAAGAGGGGGGGTGAATTGGGTTTCTAAAAATTTTAAGCCCAACAGACAACTTATGAAGAACAAAACAATGGCTTTAAATCAATATTAGTTACCTAAAGCAGTATTGCAAGGATATAATAAAGAAATAAGATAAAGCGATAAAGCACACCACAAACACAAAGATTTATAGTGGTCGGTGCTAACCTTGCACCTACATCCACTCCCCAAGATCCCACTTGGGAATTTCAATCCACTATCCTTTGTATTCAACCCGAATACAAAACGTCGGAAACTCCGACACTAGCTATCCCAAGCTAGAATACAAGACGTCGAAAACTCCGACACTAGCTATCCCAAGCTAGAACACTTGTTTCCCGGGTACAAGCAAACCCAAAACACTCCGATTTCAGGTTCGGATCAACCTTTCCTTGTTTTGGAAATCCTCCAAAAATAAGAGCAAAAACTCACAAAGAGTAAGAATATTTAGAGCACAGATTAATACAATAACAGCTCCTTAAATGAGCAAATATAACAATAAAAGCTTTACTCAAATGAAGAACCCCTTTTTCAGATTTTCTCAAGATGAATGAACGGTTGAACGAATGCTTGAGAAGAGGTTGATCGTTGATTGAAGATCTCTTGAAAGCTTTGAACGATCTCTAGATCAAGGTTGAAACGATAGGCGTGAAGAATTCTCTCCTTGAAAGATCTTGCTTTTCTCTTTCACAATCTCTCTGGAATATTGTGGATCCTCTCTCTTTTTCTCTATGGATATTTCGTTGATCTCAGGCTTTTTCTTGCAAATTTTGGATCCTCTCTTCTGTTCTTCTCTTTTTCCTCTTTTTCTCTTCACATTTGATTTCACGTTTGATCCGCTATTTAATCTGCAAATTCTTTCATCATTTAAAGCATTTTGTAGCATTAGAAGCAAGAGAAAACAATTTAGGCAGATAAAGAGCCGTTAGAGGATTTTTAGGAAGCATAAATGGCAATTAAAATGGGCAAAAAAATAGCCGTTGCTGACATTTCCCGTCGCAGGGGTCGACTCATGAGTCGACTCATGCTTCAGGGGTCGACTCATGAGTCGACCTCTGTTGCAAAAACCAGAGAATGCGTTTCTGGAAATTCTTGGCTCAAATTAGCAGGGGTCGACTCATGAGTCGACTCATGCCTTGTGGGTCGACTCATGAGTCGACTCACAGGTCGTGCCAAGCCAGAAAACTAGCGTGCCAAGGAGAATTTTTGCGTGCCAATCAGCTCACAGTGCCATGAGTTGACTCATGAGTCGACTCATGCACTTCAAACCTTCATAACTTTAAAAATATAAGTCCAAACACAATGAAATTTTCACCAATAGATTTCAAATCATTTGTTCTACCAAATGGTACTATCAAATCAGGATTTTAGTGAAATTATGATTTTGCCCTTGAAGAGCATAAGGACTTTTTCATTTTAAAATATTGTATCCCTTCAATCTGCTTTGTAATCATCAAAATCAATCTAGGAGCAACAATCTCCCCCTTTTTGATGATGACAAAACATTTGAACAAAAATATTTATGTTAATGCATTAATTTCAAAAGAATCCATTATAGGTGTATATGCTTGAAAAGAGTATGATTCTTTTGGCATGTAATATAAATGCAAAAATAGTTTGTCCATTTTCTTAAGGATTTGAAAAGGGTATTAGATCATTTTGAGTTCAAGATATATCAGAGCAAGAGAAGATAAATAACTTTTTCTATGTATCAGAGCAAAAATAATTTTTACAATGATATCAGAAAAGATTTTATAATGTATCAGAGCAAGAAAATTTTATAATGTATCGAGAAAATTTCATACAGTATCAGAGCAAATGTTATAATATATTAGAGAAACCTTCACACTGTATCGGATCAAATGTTATCATGTATCAGATCAAGTTGAAAGAAATTGTAGGATGTATCAGAGTAAAACAAATTTTTTATTGATGTATCAAGGTGAGTAAAATTTCAAAAGCAAGTTTGAATATCAGAGCTTATATATAAAAAAATACTTATTTGCATTGTACTCATGATTTTGCTTTTGATGGATAACTTTTTGTTAAAGTTCTGTCTGATACCAAATTTTGATACCAAAATTTTTCAAAGTTTTGTTTAATCTTTCAATCCTTGTTTTTGTCTAATTTCTCCAATATTTGTTTAATTTCTTCAATATTTGTTTTAATTTCTCCAATATTTTTTTTTTTAATTTCTCCCCCTTTTTCTCATAATTTAGGTTTTGCTTTTTGTCTAATTTCAATTTTTGTTTAATTTTAATTTCTCCCCCTTTTTGACATCATCAAACATAGTTAACTCTTCCTTTTCTTTTTTTTTTTTTTTGAAATATTCTTTAATTTCCTCCTCTTTAGAGTTTTTCACAAATATTTGCTCCCCCTTAATATAGCAATTATCAACAGCAAACAACAATAAGGAGAAGATAATATTTCAACGGATGTATCGGAGATTGAAATATAACCAAAATATAATCATTACAAAGAGGTAGAAATATAGGTAAAAGATGATTCCATTAATATCATAATTGTTTCAATACATAAAATTCAACCAGCTAAATGTCAATACATGGCCCCAAGGTATAGATCTAGAACAAGATACTAACTCCTAGGACCTAGTAAAGATCAAGATAAGTCAATGATCGGAGTCATCAGATATAGGGTGAGGAGATGATGGATCAGAAGTGCGTCCTCTACCCCGTCTGCCTCTGCCACGAGTGGAAGTGCTGGCACGAGCAGGAGAACGAGATGAACTGGGTGGCTGAGAACGCTGAGATGCTAGGGACTGAACAGAAAGGGTGAGTCTGATAGAATCAAGTATGTTCAGTGCTCTGGAAACAGATTGAAGTAGAGCAGTGAACTGGGTGGTAGCATGCTCACTCGATCCTCTGATCTCTTTCCTCAGTAGCTCATATCCACCTTCTAATGCTCCTCTGAGCCTTCCAGCCTCTGCAGTGAGGTCTGTGACCTCAATAGTAGACTCCTGTGGCTGGGGATGGGCCAATGCAAGAACTTGCCCCTGCAAGTCAAGAACTCTGCCAGTAAGTCTCCAGACTGTATCCTCAAGCTGCTGTATCCTGACGGACTGATCTGAAATCATCTGAAATACAGTGGAGATGTGGGGAGTAATGGTCTGATCAGAAGAAGTAGCTCAGGTGCAAAAGAAGTACTACTCCACTGGCTAGACAGCAAAGAAGCCACACGCTGTGAAATATGCTCGATCTGATCGTCAGCCAGTCTGAACTCTGATGGAGGTGCTCTGCTCTCTGGCTGATACACTGGTGTGGGCATCCTAGTAAACTCAGATGGGCCAGCCTCAGTATCAGGAATGAACTGGGTATCTGGTGAAGCTGCCCTGAAGTCATGTACAGGAGAAGATGGACCTTCTTCTTCTACTCTGCCTTCAGTTCTGTCTTCAGCTCTTTCCTCAGCTCTCTCCTCATCTCTTTCTTCAGAGTCCTTGATCCAACCACCAACAGTCTTTGTAATTCCATTCGGTGCAGGCTGTGTTGGTTGAAAGTGTCCACATGTGAGAGCTTGGTAGGTGTCTCCCCCTCACAGCTAACTCCAAACCTCCTAAATACTCTAGTAAGGGCCATACCATAAGGCAAGTGTGCCTTGGATCTGTTCAAAGTTTCTCTCATGGCCTCTATCATAAGTGCAGGGAGGTTTAGGGAGGTCTGAGTGATGATATGAAACATGACACATACATCTCTGCCAGATAGTAAGTCATGTCTACCACTCCTAGGAAAGAATAGTTTTGTCACAATCTGATGCAGGACCCTCATCTCAATGGACAGTAGCTTTGCTTCCAATCTGTTTAAACTTCCTGAAAAATCTTCTCCTAAGATAATTCTGATCCCCTCTTCTTTAATTGGGAGTTCCATATATGAATATCCTTCACTAGGCAACTGTAATATTTCTCCCAAAATTCTAGAATCCAGGCAGATATCAATTCCCTTTACAGTTGAAGTCACTGACCCGTTTCCATAATGTAGATTCTGGTAGAATTCTCTAACTAGGTCAACATAGGTGACTTCCTTAAGAGAGCAATAGAGTTCCCATCCTTGGTTTTTAATTTTGGTAGCAAAAGTAAAACCTTCTTTCTCAAAGAACCGAAAATCTATATTTTTCCCGGTTTCTACTTTTCTATCAGAAAGAGGATTCACACTGGGGCTTATGGAGGATTGAGAGGGACCTTGAGCATGAACTGAAACTGGATCGGGAATACTGGAAGACTGAGCATGCCTTTTCTTTCGGACAATTTCCTCAGGCTCTCGGATTGATTTCCTCCTTTGGGGAAGTTTCATCTTTGGAGCCATATCCAATAAAGTAGCAGACAAGAAGACTTGAATTCAGTGGAGGAGGGATCACAAAAGAGTAAAGAAGAATTTTGGTGGAGAAAAGAAGTGGATTTTGAATGAACGGTGAAGTTCTAGGGCACGTTCCACCCGCGCCTATCACTGCAAGAAAGCACAGAAAAGTCCTTTTCAAGGAGGCGATTTTTGATGGAGAGGAGGAGGGAGAATTACCTCAGAATTGATCCTTGGATTTGGAGCAAAAAGAGTTGGAGAGGACGGCTTTCAGAAGGAAGACGACGAGAAGATGAGTCGTCTCATAAACAGGGTTTCCCGTTTTAAAAACAATGAACCCGATGGAAGTTGGTGGGATTTACAAGTTTGCCATTGAGTCGACTCATGGGGGTCGACTCATGAAGTTCAGAAAATCAGGAAAAATGCAAATAAATTCCAGAAAAATTCAAAATTTTGGGAGAAGAATTTTGCTCAATGATAAGTTTTTAGAGTGATAAAACTGAGCTTTTGGAACCAGGATAGTTGTTAGAAATTGAGCTCTAAGAATATTTGATAATAATTAAGAGAAGTTTAGGCAAATGGATCTAGAATTCTTAGATTTCTCCTAATTTCACAGAATCTATCCTCACTAAAGGCCTTTGTAAAGATATCGACTAATTGATTTTCAGTGCAAACATATTCAAGAATTATATTTTTTTTTGAACATGTTCTCTTATAAAATGATGTCTTATTTCAATATGTTTGAATCTTGAGTGTTGTATTGGATTTTTAGATAGATTTATGGCACTTGTATTATCACATTTTATTGGAGTTTCATTAAGTTTGATTCCAAAATCTTCGAGTTGTTGCTTAATCCACAAGATTTGAGCACAACAACTTCCGGCTGCAATGTATTCGCCTCAGCCGTAGACAGTGCCACCGAATTTTATTTCTTGCTAAACCATGAGATTAGGTTAACTCCAAGAAATTGGCAAGTTCCACTTGTGCTTTTTCTATCTAATTTACATCCAGCAAAATCAGCATCAGAATATCCTAACAAATTAATTTGTGAGTCCTTAGAGTACCATAACCCTATAGTTTGTGTACCATTTAAGTATCTAAGGATTCTTTTAACAGCATTCAAATGAGATTCCTTAGGATTAGATTGATATCTTGCACATAAGCAAACACTAAACATGATATCAGGCCTACTTGCAGTTAGATATAATAATGAGCCAATCATACCTCTGTAGTATTTTAAGTCTACGCTTTTACCTTCATCATCCTTGTCAAGCTTACTTGAGGGACTCATTGGTGTGCCAATAGGTTTGCAGTTCTCCATTCCAAATCTTTTGAGTAGTTCCTTGGTGTACTTGCTTTGGGTGATGGAGATTCCCTCTTTTGATTGTTTGATTTGGAGTCCGAGAAAGAAAGTGAGTTCTCCCATCATGCTCATCTCGAACTCTCCCTGCATAAGCTTAGCAAAGTCTTGACAAAGGGATTCATTAGTAGACCCAAAAATTATGTCATCAACATAAATTTGTATAATTAGCATATCATTTTGGTTTCTTCTAATAAATAGGGTTGTGTCTACATTGCCTCTTGAGAAACCATTATTTAGTAGAAATTTGCTTAGCCTTTCATACCATGCTCTAGGTGCTTGTTTTAGACCATATAAAGCTTTATTTAATCTAAAGACATGATTGGGAAAAGCATGATTTTCAAATCCAGGGGGTTGTTCTACATATACTTCTTCAGAAATATATCCATTTAAAAATGCACTTTTAACATCCATTTGAAATAGTTTGAATTTCATAAAGCAAGCATAAGCAAGTAGAAGTCTAATGGCTTCTAATCTAGCAACAGGTGCAAAGGTTTCATCAAAATCAATTCCTTCTTCTTGATTATATCCCTTAGCAACCAGTCTTGCTTTATTTCTAATTACATTTCCATGCTCATCTAACTTGTTTCTAAAGACCCATTTTGTACCAATTATTGAATAATCTTTAGGTCTTCTTACTAAGGTCCAAACATTATTTCTTTCAAATTGATTAAGTTCTTCTTGCATAGCATTAATCCAGTTATGATCATTTTCAGCTTCTTCAAAAGTTTTAGGTTCAAGTTGAGATACAAATGCACAATGATTAAGTACATCTCTAAGTGAAGAACGTGTTTTTACCCCATGCATGGGATCACCAATTATTAACTCCTTAGGGTGGTTGTGAACATACCTCCATTCCTTGGGTAAGTCATTTGTACCTTGAGGTTGTTCTTGAATTTCTTCACCTCTTTCATTTTGTTCGTCTTCTTGATCCTTGTCTTTTGGAGTTGCTGATTCTTTCAGAGTGATTTCCTTCATACCTTCTATTAGTAGATTTGCATCATCAACACCCTCATTCTTCCTTGAAGGAAGATCGTTAGATTCATCAAAGACAACATGTATGGACTCCTCAACTACTAAGGTTCTTTTGTTGAATACTCTAAATGCTTTACTAGTGGAGGAGTAACCTAGAAGGATTGCTTCATCTGATTTTGCATCAAATTTACCAAGTTTTTCTTTGCCATTATTTAATACAGAACATCGGCAACCAAAAACATGAAAATATGCAATATTTGGTTTTCTTTCTTTCCAAAGTTCATAGGGGGTTTTCTTTAAAAATTATCTAATTAAAGCACGATTTAAAATGTAACATGCTGTGTTAATAGCTTCTGCCCAAAAATATTTTGGAAGATTGCTTTCACAAAGCATGGTACGGGCCATTTCTTCTAAGGTTCTATTTTTCCTTTCAACTACCCCATTTTGTTGGGGTGTCCTAGGAGCAGAGAAGTTATGGCCAATTCCATTTTCATCACAAAAATTTTCAAATTCATGATTTTCAAATTCTGTTCCATGATCACTTCTAATATTTTGAATTGAAAACCCTTTTTCATTAGTGACTTTTCGATAAATTTCGTGAAAATTTGAAAAGTTTATTTTTGTGAGCTAAAAAGAAAACCCAAGTAAAACGAGAGTAATCATCAATTATTACAAATCCATATCGTTTTCCTCCTAGACTAGTGGTTCTAGTTGGTCCAAATAAATCCATATGTAAGAGCTCTAAAGGTCTAGAAGTTGAAATAGTGTTTTTGGATTTAAATGATACTCTAGTTTGTTTACCTAATTGGCATGCATCACCAATTCTATCCTTTTCAAAATTCAATTTTGGCAAACCGAGAACTAAATCCTTTTTGATTAATTTTGAAAGAGAATGTATGCTAATATGTGCAAGTCTACGATGCCACAGCCAACTAGTCTCATTTATTTTAGCATTTAAGGAAACTAGGCATTGCATGTCTAATTTAGTTAAATCATTCAAGTCTACCATATAAACATTGCCATGCCTATGTCCTATAAATTTAATGCCATCGTTAATAGGACTTGTCACAATGCAAACAGATGATTCAAAACTTACTTTATACCCTTTATCACAGAATTGACTAATGCTAAGTAAGTTATGCTTTAAACCTTTAACTAGTAAAACATTCTCAATGTATTTGGAGGGAGTGATACCAATGTTACCTATCCCGATGATCTTTCCTTTGCCATTATCTCCAAAGGTGACCATCCCTCCATCCTTAGCATCAAGCGTGATGAATTTGATTCATCACCAGTCATGTGTCTAGAGCATCCGCTGTCAAGATACCATTTCCTGTTTCCTTCTTGGGATGCTAGACACACCTGCAAGCACAGATCAAGTTTCTGTCTTAGGTACCCAAGCTTTCTTGGGTCCTTTCAGGTTAGTCAGAATGGTTCCTTTTGGAACCCATTTTTTCTTTGTGTTTGCATATTTGTTAATAAGACATGTGTATGATTTATGTCCTATTCTTCCACATTTAAAACAAGTAATATTTGTAGACTTTTTGCTTGAATAATTTGCATAAATATCCTTCAGAAATTTTTGTTTCTTCAGGGGTTTATAACCAAGTCCAGCCTTATCATATATAGCTTTCTGATTATCAAGGATCATATTTAGCTTGTTTGAACTTAAGGTGAACTTATCTACTATAGATTTCAGCCTGTTAATTTCATCCTTAAAGTTTTGATTTTCTTGAATCAATGTGAATTTTTCAATTGAAAGAATTTCAGCTTGTTTCACTAAGGACTGATTTTCCAATTTCAGCTCTTTGTTTTTCTTCTCTAGTTTCTTTAATTCATTAATTGAATCATAGAATGCTTCATGTAATTCTTCAAAAGTGAATTCACTAGTGGATTCAGAAGTTACCTCATTTTCGTGTGCCATCAGGCACAGGTTGGCTTGTTCTGTTGAGGTTTCTTCGTCGGAGCTTGAGTCATCACTCGCACTCCAGGTCGCCATCATTGCTTTCTTTTGAACTTTCTGGGACCTTTCTTCAGTTGTGGACATTCGGATCTGAAATGTCCCGGCTTCTTGCATTCGTAGCATGTAAGGGGTTGATCTTTCTCCTTTTCTTTGCTTTGATCCCCTTTTGTGAATTTCTTTCTCATCCCCTGTTTTCTTTTTCTTAGAAACTTCTTAAATTTTCGGGTGATGAGAGCCATCTCTTCATCCTGATCTTCATCTTCAGAATCATCCGTTTCATAATCAGGTGAAGTTGTGGATTTGAGGGCAATGGTTCTTTTCTTTTTGACTTCATCCTCTTGATGTTGCTTCATGCTAAGTTCATGAGTCATCAAGGATCCAAGAAGCTCTTCTAGAGGTAGAGTGTTCAAGTCCTTTGCTTCTTGGATGGCAGTCACCTTGGCTTCCCAAGTTCTTGGCAGTGACTTGAGAATCTTCCTTACAAGTTCACTGTTAGTATAAGATTTGCCAAGACTCTTTAAACCATTGATTATATCAGTAAAATGAGTAAACATAGCAGTTATGGACTCATCATGCTCTATTTTGAACAATTCATATTTATGTACAAGCATGTTTATTTTAGACTCTTTTACTTGATTTGTTCCCTCATGGGTGACTTCTAACCTATTCCATATTTCTTTAGCAGATGCACAAGTAGAAATGCGATTAAATTCACTAGCATCTAGTGCACAATAAAGAACATTCATGGCTTTGGCATTTAATTGTGCCAATTTCTTGTCAACCTCATCCCATTCTTTCTCGGGTTTGGTTGACTCCTCACCATCTATAATCTTGGTGGGTGTGTGAGGACATTCACTATGATACTCCACATATCATAGTCGAGTGCTTGTATAAAATCTTCATCCGAGCTTTCCAATAGGTGTAATTAGACCCATTGAAAAGTGGAGGTCAGTTTGTTGATTGCCCCTCGGCTAGAGAAGTTCCAACATGGGTTGCCATAGATCTTTGGCTCTTTGATTGTTAGATCAAAGAAGGGCTAGAGCACCGGCTCTGATACCACTTGTTGCCCAGCTATGCAACCCAAGAGGGGGGGTGAATTGGGTTTCTAAAAATTTTAAACCCAACAGATAACTTATGAAGAAAAAACAATGGCTTTAAATCAATATTAGTTACCTAAAGCAGTATTGCAAGGATATAATAAAGAAATAAGATAAAGCGATAAAGCACACCACAAACACAAGGATTTATAGTGGTTCGGTGCTAACCTTGCACCTACATCCACTCCCCAAGATCCCACTTGGGAATTTCAATCCACTATCCTTTGTATTCAACCCGAATACAAAACGTCGGAAACTCCGACACTAGCTTTCCCAAGCTAGAATACAAGACGTCGGAAACTCCGACACTAGCTATCCCAAGCTAGAACACTTGTTTCCGGATACAAGCAAACCCAAAACACTCCGATTTCAGGTTCGGATCAACCTTTCCTTGTTTTGGAAATCTTCCAAAAATAAGAGCAAAAACTCACAAAGAGTAAGAATATTTAGAGCACAGATTAATACAATAACAGCTCCTTAAATGAGCAAATATAACAATAAAAGCTTTACTCAAATGAAGAACCCCTTTTTCAGATTTTCTCAAGATGAATGAACGGTTGAACGAATGCTTGAGAAGAGGTTGATCGTTGATTGAAGATCTCTTGAAAGCTTTGAACGATCTCTAGATCAAGGTTGAAACGATAGGCGTGAAGAATTCTCTCCTTGAAAGATCTTGCTTTTCTCTTTCACAATCTCTCTGGAATATTGTGGATCCTCTCTCTTTTTCTCTATGGATATTTCGTTGATCTCAGGCTTTTTCTTGCAAATTTCGGATCCTCTCTTCTGTTCTTCTCTTTTTCCTCTTTTTCTCTTCACATTTGATTTCACGTTTGATCCGCTATTTAATCTGCAATTTCTTTCATCATTTAAAGCATTTTGTAGCATTAGAAGCAAGAGAAAAAATTTAGGCAGATAAAGAGCCGTTAGAGGATTTTTAGGAAGCATAAATGGCAATTAAAACGGGCAAAAAAATAGCCGTTGCTGACATTTCCCATCGCAGGGGTCGACTCATGAGTGACTCATGCTTCAGGGGTCGACTCATGAGTCGACCTTTGTTGCAAAAACCAGAGAATGCGTTTCTGGAAATTCTTGGCTCAAATTAGCAGGGGTCGACTCATGAGTCGACTCATGCCTTGTGGGTCGACTCATGAGTCGACTCACAGGTCGTGCCAAGCCAGAAAACTAGCGTGCCAAGGAGAATTTTTGCGTGCCAATCAGCTCACAGTGCCATGAGTTGACTCATGAGTCGACTCATGCACTTCAAACCTTCATAACTTCAAAAATATAAGTCCAAACACAATGAAATTTTTATCAATAGATTTCAAATCATTTGTTCTACCAAATGGTACTATCAAATCAGGATTTTAGTGAAATTATGATTTTGCCCTTGAAGAGCATAAGGACTTTTTCATTTTAAAATATTGTATCCCTTCAATCTGCTTTGTAATCATCAAAATCAATCTAGGAGCAACAATCAAAGATATGAACTTAACCAACTACAACTATTGTATTGGCTCTAGAGAAGTCCTAATTTAATCTAATTCAATTTTTGATTAGATTTAATCAAATTTTTTATTTTTAATTTTTAATTCTAACCTTAGGTCTAACCCAATTAAGAAGACCTGATCAGTCTAACCCATGAATCCATGTTTTATGCAAATGTCATTAGATCTTTAATTCATAATTCTAGATCTAAATGATTTAACTTAATTCTTAATTAAGTGTATGGATTTGGGTTAGGTTTGAAGTAATTTCAAATTTGTAAATAATTTACACCAGATTTTGTAAAATTTTCTATTCCAAACTTAGTCGGCTCATCCCTGGACTGAGCCGGCTCACTACAGTGGGTCGACTAAGTCTGAGGCTTAGTTGACTCACTGTAAATAAATAGTAAGCTGATTTACCTGCCTGCTACAACTGGATCAGCTCAATTGGAAACTGAGGTGACTAAACCAGAAGACTTAGTCGACTTAGTTCAAAACTAAGTCGACTCAGCAGTCGTACCATCAATTTACATAATATTTCAGATCAAAAAAAATTTAGCATAAACAAAAATAAAATCAATCATAAATAAATTTTTAGATCTAATCTAAATTTTTTATAATTTTAGATTTTATTTTTTATGATTAAAATAATTTTAATCATCAAGATTAGATGTTATTACTTTTCACGAATGTATCATATATACAATCCTAGGATTTTAAGATCTAAGATTTTACAGAAAAGTAAAATTTTCTTTCGTAGTTCTTCTTCATGGGATATAATGTTAGATGTGTGCCCTAGATGCCAGATTGGCTGACACATTCCTGTACAAATCTAAGGGCAAATTTATAATTTTGACTATAAATAAATAAAAGGGTTATTCTACTATCACATTGTGTACATTATGTCTGTGATACATCCTTTGAGTTAGTAAGAATATTAATTCATATTTTCAAGAGTTAAAAATTTAAGGCATGAATTTACATAACTAACTCATAAACAGCTCCTGACCATAGAATCATCACGAGGATGGTGATCGATCCAGAAGGTTGGTGTACGATCACTTTCTTAGAGTAGATGTGTCTTGAGTCTACGGTGTAGAGACATCAGAGTGAGAGTACAGGTATTCGTTGAGAATGAGAGTACTGAGCGTGACCACCTCGAGCAGTCATAAGGAAATCTACCTTCTCGTCGATGACTAGCTCGATGTTGTAGCTGTGTGTCTAGTTCTTTGACCTGAGCTACATCGACAGTTCACCTTGAGTGTGTTATAGTTTGACTATACCATAACTCAGTCTCCTAGCCATTCGAAACCCTGAGGTGTATGTTGGCTGTAGCATATTTATTGTAAGAACCAGATCACACCAAAAAGGGATCTATCAACGTCGGTAGATGAGAGAAGTAGTCCTATGATGATCAAAAGATCAAATCCTTAAGCCCATTGCCATGGCAGAGTAAAATAATGAAAAAGAGTTTTTCATTAAGGTTTCACATCGGACTTGGATCGATCGATTGATTCATATGACTGATGTTGGGTTTGACGAGTTCAGCTTAACCCTAATTCAGTCGGGACTCATGATAGAGGAACTCAATCACACAGGTAGCTGCACCGAGAGGTTCATCTTCATTTCTGATGGGTTATCACTATATACTGCTTGGTGTCACTGGTGGATTTTGGGAGTAATTAGAATGATCTTGATGATCGATCATTCTAATTGTCTGAATCAAAAGAGTTCTGGTCTATCGAAAGGAGTTTCGATGATATCGATGATGAGATCATGACATATCTCATTACCATACGAAAATAAACTTAACTGGGTCACACAAATAAGAGTTAGGGTTTGGATGTCATCAATTGAGCTAGCCCAGTTCGATTGATTTGGATTAGATCCAATTAGGTTCAAGAAAATCGTGCTAGCACATAATTGGTCCTAACTTTCTCCTTGTGTAATCTTTTCTATCTCGACTGAGACAAATGTGATTTGACTCACCCAGAGAACCTTGAGAAGGTTTTTCACAGTCTGACTAGAGCTAGTCTAGCTCAAAAAGAATTTATCTTAATTCATGAGATGAATTTAAGACAACACCTGCTAATTCCTGTCACCTGCCATTTTCATTTTAGGACATTGGTCAAACGTTGACCCATGGACCTTGGACTGAAGGCCACTTGGCAAGAGGTCATTGGAGATTTTTTATGGAGTGTCCACCTGATAAATTGGGTCTCAAAGTGGGTGCCATATTCAGATTGGGCGTGCACCCTAAGTGAATAAAGATAGAGTCCCATGAGATGAGGACTCTGATCCCTTGATCAACTTGGACTGTGGGGCGCAAATCTCACTGTGCTTATCCAGTGTTGGTGCCAACAGTAGGAGGAATTATGGGAATTCTTATCTGATATGATCAGATGACATCATTTCATCAATTAAATTTTTTTAGAATTAATTAGAATTTTTTGATTGGTCGAATGATGTGGCACTGCATGGCGCAGCAGGGTCTATTTAAACCCTGTCTATGCCTAGGGTTAAGAGACTCTGTGCAATAACTAACAAAAGCCTAATCCTCTCCACTTCTCTATGCCCCCTCTACTCCTCTCCCTCCCCTCTTCATGTCCAAGAGGTTAAGCATCCATCTGGTGCTTGTCCAAGGCATGGTGGCTCCCTGATTAGAAGGCTGCAGAGATTTATCGAGAAGCTGCTGCTCCAGCTTCAGAAGATCTTTTGAAGATCTTTCAGATCAGATCTAGATCTGATTTTTGGAGAAAAGATTCATGAGGAGAAGACAATCCAGATCCTACTTGAGTGGATACCGGTAGAGGTCAGGCGACTGCGTAGCTATTTTAGAACCTCGGGCATTGCTGCGATCATCTACAGAGTAATCTAGTTACCCTAGAGGTATTTCTCTATTCCTCATATTTTCAGATTTAATTTTAGATTTAATATCAGATAATAAAAATTAGATCTAATAGATCTTAGATCTCAAATATCATAGGATAATTTTTTTTTAAAATATTTCATCTCAGATCTCATTAGACCTAGAAGATCCTACAAGGAAAAAGTCGATTTTTCCTTCATATAACCACATGGCACCCCTACACACCGTAAGAGAACTCCATCGAATGAGAGGAGAGGACCTTTAAACCCTACTTTCTCTTATGATCGGACAGGCTTGGTGACCTACCCAATCAGAGTACTTGGCTAATCAGTCATCTAATCTAACATATAACAAATGTGTTACTGATTTAATATCAAATCTAAAATTAATTTAGATCCAATGTAAATAGTAAAAAATTGGATCTAAATGCATCAAAAATCATGTCATATCGAACTTGGCTCTAACACCATTTGAAGAAAAAACTGACAGTTTTATGCATATAATTTTAAAATTTTTAGCAAAAATAGGTGAGATTAAACTATTTAATTTATATTACATGCATAAGATCATATCTAAACTATCAATTAAGGATCTATGACATGAGTTTATATGTAATTAAATTATGAAATTAAAGAAATCCTGCATCAATCATATTGATGCACTTGATCAGATCTAATTGTTAGATCTGATCGGATGAGTTTAGAACTTATTACCTTCATGTGGGTTGCTGATCTCCACAACTGAATCCATGGATTAGAGATCCTTCTAGGTTGCTTGCAGCCGCATATGGTATTGATAAACACTTAATTTAAGTATTTTAAAGCAGAAAATTATATTTAATTTATTTTATTTATTAAGAATTTGATGTTTCTTTTTATGTTTTACAGGAAAGATGATCGCCGATGCAAAAAGTCCGATTCGCAGATCAAAAAGACTCAAGTTTGAAGAAAATTGGACTTAAAACTAAATTAAAATAAAAGAAGGATGCATACGGTATTATAAAAAATGAAGATACTATGCAAGGAATCCAAAAGGATATAGGCGTCATTTTAAAGAAACAAAAGTTTCTTTTTGTAATTGGAAAACTTTTGTAATTTGTTTCACGGGTGCTTTCTTCGTGAATGCGGCATTGTGGGCGTGGGCGCGAGCGGCACAGCACGGGCAAGCGCGGGCAAGGGCGCGAGCAGCACAGCGACGTGCGGGCACGGGCGCGAGCGGCACTGTGGTGCACGGATTGCAGCAGTAGACATGCAGGCAACGCGTAGGCGACGCACAGTGTGGGCGGAATGCGGACGACTTGTAGGCGGGCGCGCGGTCTTTAGTATTTTTTTTCTTTAGTCCCTATCGAAAAATCATGTAAAACTCCTCCCTCCTAACACCTATAAAAAGGCTCTTGTACTCCGATTTGAGGATCATCCCAGAAATTCTTCTAGAGCCTTGCATAGAGGAAAAGAAAGGGACTACTTCATGAGCAGCTAGGCTAGTAGTCTCGGGAGTGGAGAAGAAACTTTGTAACGACACAGAGCGGGTTTATTGTTCTAAACTTTCTTGTATTTCGTTATATGCAATAAAGATTATACTTTTTATTTAAATTATCATGAGTTTTTTATTTACTCTCTTTCATATGCTTTTATTTATGCTTTTCTGTTAGATTAATATTAGAAATAATTTTTACTTTTCGAAGACGCACCGTGATCTACGGATATGGGGCGTGCCAAGGAAAGAAGAGTTGTTTACCTAGTACTTTTCAGAGATGCACCGTGATCTATGGGTACGGGGTGTGCCGAGGAAAGACAGATATTTTTCTTAAGATTAATCACATCAATTTAATTAAAAAAAAAAGAGATACAATTCTGCTAGTACAAAATTAATTCAAAACTCCCAAGCTCTTTATTTTCTTATTACATCAATTTTAAGATAATTTATTTTCTAAATCAAAATAATGCTTCTTTCTTTTATTTTGCAATCTCAACTTAGCCCAAGGTCCTTGAGGATACGATCTTGACTCATCCTACCTACGTAGTGAGTAGAGTTATTTTTGGTGCTATCAACGACTACGCATCAAATTTTGGCATCGTTGTCGGGATCTTGGCACGGTTGAATTAAAAAATTAATTTTTTTTTAAAAAAAATATTTTTAATTTTTATTTCTCATTTTAAATTTTTTTCAGTGCTTTCTAGCTAGATAATCTTATTTGCATAATTACATAATTACCTTGCATAACTAATTTACTACTTTTTAATCTTAGAAATTTTTTTGCTTAGAATAATTTGCTACTTTTTATAGCCTAGTGATTTATTGCTTTTTAGACTTAATCACTTAAACTTATTTTCTTGCAAAACTAAAAAAAAACTAAAAAGAATATATAAAAAGATAAAACTATAAATCTTTAAAAAAAAAAAAAGAGAAGCCACTGACATTTCATAACACTTAACTAAAATAGCGTAACCTCAAATATAAAAATTTCTAACTTGATTGGACACCTTGTTTCTTTGCATTGCATCTCCATAATTAATCTTAAGGGCAATAACCCATTAACCAGATAAGGTGAGGATTTGATCACCCTTCCTTGGCCCAAAAATCATATCCTTCATTTTGCATTAAACCAAGCCTTAATTTTAAAATCAACTAGACGTCAGCCCTAGAAATTTCAAGCTCAATAGGATAAGAAAGCTCTAGAATTGAACCGAGTGCAGATTGGTTAATTGCTTGGTGTCTAAGGCAAGTGGTTAAAGAAAGTGATTTTTAATTGGTTCCGTTGACTGACCTGGCCAACTCAGTTGGTGTCTAAGAAAAGCAACGAACAGGAAACCTCCCACATCTTACACTTACCTGGCCGAGTCAGTTAGTCAGTCTTGAGCTTGGAGTGCTCAAAGGCGGTCTTGGAAGTTAGGAGCTGTCTAGATCTAGGTTAACCCTAGGATAGAGAGTCTATGCTTGTTTAAGTTGATTACAATTAACATCTAAACATTAACTAATTTCTCCCTTTTCATAGATTTAAGATTCTTAGGTTCTTCTCTTTAGATTTTCTTCACTCTTTTCTCATTTTATTATAAATATATATATATATTATAAAAATTAAAATTTTTTATGCTTGCTCTAAAGTATAATTGTAAGGTGTATGCTTGGCCGTAGATCGTTACGACCAGAAATCCAACCTTTTGATCCAGAAATAGAAAGAAACTTTAGAGCCAACAGACGTAAAAATATGGACCGAAATCAGGAAAATGATCCACCCAGACAATTGAAGGAGTACTTTACTCCTTCCACATATACCTACTCTCCTTGTATTCAAGTGCCCCCTATGGAGGCCACCCAATATGAAATTAAGTCCAGTATAATCCAAATGTTACCTTCATTTTATGGACTTAGTAATGAGGACCCTTATAAACATCTTGAAGAATTTCTTGAGATATGCTCAACTGTAAAATTTACAACTTCTCTGATGATGCTCTTAGGTTAAAATTATTCCATTTCTCACTTAAGGACAAAGTCAAATACTGGCTACATACTTTGGATTCCATGACTATATCAACCTGAGACCAGCTGCAAGGAGAGTTTCTCAAAAAATATTTTTCCATAGAAAAAACTAATCAAATAAGGAAAGCCATAACTAGTTTTTCTCAATTAGATGGAGAAATATTTCATGAAACATGGGAGAGATTAAAGGACCTTATTAGAAAATGTCCCCACCATGCTGTACCCAAGTGGCAATTAATCCAATATTTTTATGATGGGCTATCTGAAAGACATCGACAAATGGTCGATGCATCTTGTGGTGGGACATTCATGCTGAAAAATGAGAATGAGGCATGGCAACTATTTGAAATTTTAAGTGAAAATTCATTACATCATATGTCTGCCTCTATTGGAGATAAACCCATGTTAAACCCAAAGAGAGGTGGAATATATGAAGTAGGAAATGCTATAGATATCCATCATAAGGTAGATGAATTGTCCCAAAAGTTAGATTGATTATTAAGTATAGGACAGTCACCTTCTCCATCCCGTCAGATACAAGATATATGTGCATTATGTTCGAGCCCCACTCATTGTATGAATGATTGTTCGGTTGCACCACAGTTTCTTGAATATGTACAAGAACAAGTCCATCAAGCCCAAATTACTCATAGATCAGAGAACAACCCCTATTCTAGTACGTACAATCCAGGATGGAGAAATCATCCGAATTTTTCATGGAAACCACAACGATGGTCCTCCAGTGCAACAAAGATCAGGTTATTCGGATGCGACTTATAGACATCCATCTCAGTCACAATACTAGAACCCTCCTCAACCCACTCCGAGTACTCATAGCTCGACTTTCGAAGAAAAAGTACTGCAAGCACTTAAAGGACTAGAAATGAATACCCAACTCCTTCACTCCCATACGCAATCAATAGCAAAGCTAGAGACCCAGATAGGTCAGCTAGCAACAGCTTTCAGTAGGAGGGAAGAAGGCAAATTACCCAGTCAGCCTATTAATAACCCAAAAGGACAGTACATGGCAGAAAGCTCCATTGGTCTTGAAAATTTTTTCGAACATGCCAAATCGATTATTACCCTTAAAAGTGGAAAAATCTTAAATCAATCTGAAGTAATCCAACAACAAGAGCAACCAATTTCAGCTACAACAGAAAAGAAGAAACCTGAAGAAAGGAAAGAACCTGTTAACCCAGCACCTGCACCTAAAGCTCCATTTCCCAGTGCTTTAGAATCCTCTCTGCCTCTTGATAAGAAGGGTATAAAAATGAATGAAGTGCTGGAACTATTTAAACAAATTCAAATAAACTTACCCCTTCTCGATGCCATTAAGCAAGTTCCGACCTATGCTAAATTTCTAAAGGACCTGTATACACAGAAACGAAAATCAAAGGCACAAATACCAAGAAAAGTCCACCTAACTGAGCAGGCCAGCTCAGTTTTCCAGCAATTGGCCGCACCCAAACTGAAAGATCCAGGTACCCCAATTATTTCTTATGTCATAGGGGACCTCATGATTAAGAAGGCATTATTAGACTTGGGTGCAAGTGTCAACCTTCTCCCGAGCTCTGTATATGATCTATTTGGATTTGGAGAGTTAAAACCCACGACAGTGACCTTACAACTAGCAGACCGATCCATTAAGGTACCCCGTGGAATGCTGGAAGACGTATTGGTGAAAGTAGATGAAGTTTACTTTCCTGTTGACTTTCTTGTGCTGGATATGGAATCTGGCAGCAATCCCAACCAAATACCAATCATCCTAGGTAGACCCTTCTTAGCAATTGCTAATGCTTGTATAAATTGTAGGACTGGAGTTATGGATGTATCTTTCGGAAATAAGAAGCTAAGGTTGAATATTTTCATTGCATCTTTGGGACCACCTATGTACGACCATAATGAGATCAACTTGTTAGAAGAAGTTATAGAAGATAAAGCTCCTGCCTTACTCAACTCAGATCCTTTACAGGCATGTCTAACACATTTTGGAATGGATAATTTTGATATTGATGGATACACTGAAGAAATACATGCTTTGCTAGAACCTCCCAATTTTAGCACCAATCCCCCTTGGACTATAAAGTACGAGCAATTACCAATTCAATCAAGCCTTCTGGTACCATCCTTAGAAGCACCACCTACTCTAGAGCTAAAGCCTCTTCCTGCCATGCTGAAATATTCATTTCTTGGAGTCAATGATACCCTTCCAGTGATCATTGCATCTGACCTAACCAACGACCAGGAAGACAAACTTGTCGGGGTACTCAAAAAGCATAAAGAGGCTATAGGGTGGTCAATTGCCGATTTGAAGGGTATAGATCCTTCTGTTTGCATGCATCATATTCACTGCGAGGTTGAGGCAAAACCACATAGGGACATGCAACGAAGATTGAATCCGAATATGTGGGAAGTTATGAAAAAGGAAGTAGTGAAATGGCTAGATGCTGGAATTATCTACCCAATTTTAGATAGCCAGTGGGTTAGTCCAACCCAAGTAGTACCTAAGAAGTCAGGTATTACCGTAGTAAAGAATGATGAGGGTGAGTTAATTCCTACTCGTGCAACAACTGGTTGGCGAGTATGTGTGGACTATCGAAAGCTGAATGCCGTTACGAGGAAAGATCGTTTTTCTTTGCCTTTTATTGACCAAATTTTAGAATGGCTAGCAGGACAAAGTTTCTTCTATTTTCTAGATGGATATTCGGGATATAATCAGATCCCGGTATTTTCTACTGATCAAGAAAAGACTACCTTCACATGCCCTTATGGAACATTTGCATTTAGACGTATGCCATTCGGTCTCTGCAATGCACCAGCCACTTTTCAACAGTGCATTTTGGCCATCTTTTCTGAATGGTCGATAAATTTTTAGAAGTCTTCATGGATGATTTTTCAGTATTTGGCTCTACCTTTGATGATTGTCTTCAGAACCTAGCCAAGGTTCTTCAACGATGTATAGAGACAAATTTGATTTTAAGTTGGGAGAAGAGCCTTTCATGGTTCGTGAAGGAATCGTGCTTGGACATATTGTATCCAAGTGGGAGATTGAAGTAGATAAAGCAAAGGTTGAAGTAATCTTGAAATTGCCTCCCCCAACCTCGGTTAAACAGGTGCGATCCTTTCTAGGCCATGCAGGTTTCTATAGGCACTTCATTAAGGATTTCAGCAAGATATCACGACCCGTGTGCAACTTGCTTGCCAAGGAAAGTTCTTTTGATTTTAATGAAGATTGCTTAACTGCTTATAATAAACTCAAAACTGCCTTAACCACTGCACCAATCATAAAATCTTCGGATTGGACCCTACCATTTGAAATCATGTGTGATGCTTCTGATTATGCTATAGGGGCAGTCCTTGGGCAAAGATTTAATCGAGAACCGCATGTAATTTATTATGCAAGTAAAACTCTTTCAGATGCTCAATTGAATTACACCACGACTGAAAAGGAGTTACTCGCTGTTGTGTTTGCCCTAGATAAATTTAGATCATACCTTTTGGGCTCCAAGGTCCTAGTATACTCCGATCATGCAGCACTGAAATATCTGCTATCCAAAAAAGATACAAAACCTAGGCTGATTATATGGATCCTTCTATTACAAGAATTTGATTTAGAAATTTTAGACAAAAAGGGTTCCGAAAACTTGGTTGCAGATCATATTTCTAGGATCCTGGTAGAACATAATAAAGAAAGGATTAAAGATAGGTTTCCGGATGAACAACTCTTTTCAATCTCTTCCACTGATCTTCCTTGGTTCGCTCATATAGTCAATTACTTGGCAGTGGGACAAATCCCATCTCACTGGACCTAACAAGCGAAAAATAGATTTTTCTCCCAAGTAAAGTACTATTTCTGGGAAGAACCAGAATTGTTCAAATATTGCCCAGATCAAGTAATCCGACGTTGTGTCCCCGAGTGTGAAGTCCAAGGTATTCTTACTTTCTGCCACTCGTTAGCATGTGGGGGACATTTTAATGAAAGAAAAATTGCAGCAAAGGTGTTGCAGAGTGGATTTTATTGGCCGACACTATTCAAAGATACACATGAATTTGGCCGTAATTGCTTGCGATGCCAGCAAACAGGAAATATTTCGAGAAAAGATATGATGCCCCTGTCCCCTATTCTTGTTGTAGAAATTTTTGATGTTTGGGGAATTAATTTCATGGGACCCTTTCCCTCCTTATTTGGATTCGAGTATATTTTGGTAGCAGTGGACTACGTATCAAAATGGGTAGAGGCTATGGCAACCCGAACCAATGATCACAAAGTCGTGATCAAGTTCATTCAGCATAACATCTTTAGTCGATTTGGATACCCAAGAGCCATAATTAGCGATGGGGGTACACACTTCACGAATAAGCACTTCGACATGCTAATGAAAAAATATGGAATAACTTATAAAGTTATCACACCTTATCACCCCCAGACAAGTGGTCAAGTTGAGGTCTCCAATAGAGAGATCAAGCATATTCTTGAAAAAACGATAAGACCCGATAGAAAAGACTGGTCAGCACGCTTGGATGATGCATTATGGGCTTACCGTACTGCTTTTAAAACACCCATAGGAATGTCTCCTTATCGACTTGTATTCGAAAAAGCTTGTCATCTACCGGTGGAATTGGAACATCGTGTATTTTGGGCCATACGGCAATTTAACTTTGATATGAAAAATGCAGGTTCCAATAGGAGACTTCAACTAAATGAACTTGAAGAGCTACGCAATGAAGTATATGACAGTGCTAGAATTTATAAGGCTCGAACTAAAGCATACCACGATAAATTCATTGCATGAAAAATATTCGAGCCCAACCAAAAAGTTTGGCTCTTCAATTCTAGGTTGCATCTGTTTCTTGGAAAACTTTGCTCACATTGGGATGGACCTTTCATTGTAACTTAGGTATTTCCTCATGGAGCTATAGAACTCAAAAATCCTAAACAAGGAAATACTTTTAAAGTGAACGGTCAGCGATGGAAACTTACATAGATGGAATTAGTGATGGAGAATTAATTGAATCTGTTGATTTAGTGGATCCAAAACCGCCATAATACTCAATTCAGTCTGGCTGAAGACGTAAAACTTAGCGCTTGTTGGGAGGCAACCCAATGATTTCATATTTTTTACTTTACCACAGCTGCAGAAATTTAGAACAAGAGCCTATTAATCAATGAAGCTATCTTCAACTTTCGAAGCAAAATTATCCCAGGTGCACTCTCTCCTTTTATTTTCTTTGCTTTCCTACTCCATTGAGGACAATGTAGATTAAGTTGGGGGGGAGAAAATTAATCAAATCCTCGAGTATGGTCAGAAATAATTAGTTTTGTATATCCAAATTTTGTTTTGATTAAGAGTCAATTAGGCATCCTAAACAATGAATGATTAATGGTCAAGATAATTTTAGAGATACTGAGAAATAAATTATTAAGAAAACTGAATGAATGGTAGGGTTTAGACTAGACCAAATTTTAGGAGTGATTCTACAACCCTCTTCTTACTGATCTCAATAAAGAATCTGCTTCATGAGAAATTGGGTGGAAAGGTCGAGGTATGCAAAAATTCTCCTTAAAATTTACTTAAAAAAGAAAAAGAAAAACAACATTGGTTTCCTACTGAGTAACCGGGCCCTTTCGCCTAAGTAAGCATTGTGGTTCGCGTAAAAAGGTAGGCAATGTTAATATATATATATATATATATATATATATATATATATATATATATATATATATATATATTAAGGGGACTAAATTGTAAGAAGATAATAAACCTCTTTCCCATTAAGTTAGAAGATTTAAAGAGTAAAGTGGGGAGTTGGTGAAAGAAAAGCTTTTGAAATTTCTTTAGTTAATACTCAGCCACTAATTGGGTCAAATTGATAATCCAATGAAGTATCTCTTTAATGGTCTGATCAAGTATCACCTACCTTTTGGGATGCCTAACCTAACTTTTTATTCAAAATCAAGTCGGTACACAATGCTGATATATCTATTTTACTCGAGGACGAGCAAAATTCAAGTTAGGAGGTGTGATAAACACTTAATTTAAGTATTTTAAAGCAAAAAATTATATTTAATTTATTTTATTTATTAAAATTTGATATTTTTTTTATGTTTTACAGGAAAGGTGATCGCCGATACAAAGAGTCCGATTCTTAGATCAAAAAGACTCAAGTTTGAAAAAAATTGGACTTAAAACTAAATTAAAATAAAAGAAGGATGCATACGGTATTATAGAAAATGAAGATACTATGCAAGGAATCCAAAAAGATATAGGCATCATTTTAAAGAAACAAAAGTTTCTTTTTGTAATTGGAAAACTTTTGTAATTTGTTTCACGGGTGCTTTCCTCTTGAACGCGGCATTGCGGGCGTGGGCGCGAGCGGCACAGCGCGGGCGAGCGCGGGCATGGGTGCGAGTGGCACAACAGCGTGCGGGCGCGAGCGGCACAGCGGCGAATGGATCGCGGCAGCAGATGCGCAGGCGACGTGTAGGCGACGCGCAGCGCGGGCGGAACGCAGACACGTGCAGGCGGACGCGGATGCGGGTGCGGCATTCGGACGCACGTCTTTAGTATTTTTTTTCTTTAGTCCCATATCGGAAAATCATGTAAAACTCCTCCCTCCTAACACCTATAAAAAGGCTCTTGTACTCCTATTTGAGGATCATCCCAGAAATTCTTCTAGAGCCTTGCATAGAGGAAAAGAAAGGGACTACTTCATGAGCAGCTAGGCTAGCAGTCTCGGGAGTGGAGAAGAAACTTTGTAACGACACAGAGCGGGTTTATTGTTCTAAACTTTCTTGTATTTCTTTATATGCAATAAAGATTATGCTTTTTATTTAAATTATCATGAGTTCTTTATTTGCTCTCTTTCATATGCTTTTATTTATGCTTTTCAGTTAGATTAATATTAGGAATAATTTTTACTTTTCAGAGATGCGCCGTGATCTACAGATACGGGGCGTGCCGAGGAAAGAAGAGTTGTTTACCTAGTACTTTTCGGAGACGCACCATGATCTACGGATACGGGGCGTACCGAAGAAAGACAGGTATTTTTCTTAAGATTAATCACATCAATTTAATTAAAAAAAAAGAGATACAACTCTGCTAGTATAAAATTAATTCAAAACTCCCGAGCTCTTTATTTTCTTATTACATCAATTTTAAGATAATTTATTTTCTAAATCAAAACAACACTTCTTTCTTTTATTTTGCAATCTCAACTTAGCCCAAGGTCCCTGAGGATACGATCTCGACTCATCCTACCTACGTAGTGAGTAGAGTTATTTTTGGTGCTATCAACGACTACGCATCAGGTATCCAGTCTCCACGGATGGTCCACTGGAAGATCCAATATGATCGGTCCCTCCGGGATGCTAGCTCGCACAGGGATCAACTGGATGGCCGATTTCGATCCTTCTTCAATTCACTCGGACTCCTTTGAGATTGATAAGGATGCAATGGAGGAAGTCAAGTGCTGGAAGATGAAGAGAGGAAGACACTCTTTGCTCTCTTTTATCTCTTCCCACAAAATCCTAAAGTAGAAACCCTAAAGAACCCACCTTAGAACTCACGCCCAAGAAGAAGCAGATATCCTCTTTCTGTCGCATAGAAGGCCCACCCCCTCTCAAATTTTTTTCCCCACTCAGAGACCTATCTCATGATAATTTATTCACATTTCTATCACACAAAAATGCATTGATTTTAAAGTGGGCGAACAAACCATGGATAAGGATAAAGACTAGGTTAGTTTTCATTTGAATTCAAAACCATTTCAAATTCAAATGCAACCAACCCTTATCCTTATCAAGAGAGGGCATCAAAGCTTGTTGGCTTGATGAATTTCTCATGCAAATCTGATATCTATGTGAAGAGCTGATGGGTGTGGAAAAAGGTGTTGCATGAGATTTTGAAATTCAAACCGGTTTGAATTCCAACTTGATCCAATTAGGTTCTAACCAAATCAAATTAGGTTGGACCCAATTACATAACTGAATCTAATCAAACTAAAAATAAAATTAACTTAATTAAATCTTAATCTATTTAAAAATTAATCAAGCTCAAGTTCTGATCAAATCAGGAATCAAACATCCTTAGCGATTAGGTCATCTCATAACCTAATCAGGTCAAACCTAATTGAATCCAATTCAATTAGACTTGATCCAAATCTCAATGCACAATCAAATTGAGCTAATCAGTAATCTAATTGCTAATTAATTCTTTATTAATTTACTAATCCTTAGTGAATTATTTTATTTCAACTTTTACATAAGATTAATCATCAATCAAATTGACGATTATATTCTTGAATGATTTTTAATCGTCGATCAGCCATCTGATCAGTCAGAATTTTTTTTGAGTAGGACCCCATATATTCGAACTGAAGCTAATAGCACAATAATAAATTTTTATACTAATTGAAGTGACCATCTAGCAATGATATTTGATGTTCGGATAGGCCGAATGATTACAAAGCAACATTCAAGAATCCATTGGCATGTTGTTATCATATATAATTCATCTCTTTGACCCTGAATGCTCAGAATGATCTAGGATTTAATTGTCAATACTGAATGAGTCATCTATATTATATTTCAACCTTTCAAATTCATCACATGGATTATCCTGATTAAGATTTTACTAAATTAAAATATAGTGATACATCTTTTTCTATAATCTGGAGGGGTCAATCCCATCTTGACTCACATACTGACTTTGCAAGTACTTGTTGTGCCCAAAAATTTTTTATCATTGAATTAAAAATTTAGATAGTCTTGCACCAAAGCACAGTGAGTTACTTGTAAGTCACAATAGTGATCTAAGATCGGAGAGATACTTATACCCATATCCTTCGTGAGCTACTCTTGATAGTAGAGTGCTCTACAGTTAGTCATATTCAGTGAGATATACTTCCACATCTCACTTGCATGCCATACTAGTGTCACCACTGGTGCGGACACCAGAGCCATCAAAAATCGGCAACATAATTTAAGTTCGATTTGGATCGAAGAAGCCTTATTAAATTGATTCTACTTCAGTTATTTATTTTCGGTCAATAAATTTTAATGCATTTGGCTTTGGGTCCATAGGGCCATACTTGGATTTGTCCACGTCACCTTTGGAGCCACCACTCTCCACATGCCAAGAGAAGAAATATGCATGCCAGCATGTGCCGTGCTCATGCCAAGTTGTGTCAAGCATCAAGCACCCACATGGAATTCTATTTATTCTTTAGAATTCCTTAAGAGTTCTTGGCTACTTACTTATTTTGTTGAAGGCTGATTTCTTTCCTATGGTAGATTATAATGCTTTACTTTTTTGTGGAGGGTTGATTTTTTTCCTTATAAAAATAAGAGATTCCTAAACAAATAGGACCCTTAGAGTCCTATATAAATCCTTGTATCTTTCATGAAAGAAAAACAAGGAATGATTTTACAAACTCCACAAATACTTGTGTCAATCGCTCCGAGAGGGAGAGGGTGTGAGACCCAAAATTGCCCCACAAGGGGAGGGTGTGAGGCCCACTTTCTATCCTATTCCTTCTACTTAAGATTCAGTGTTCCTGCGACTCTGATCGACTCCACCATCTACCCACGCAAGCCTATTCTGTCAAGAGAAGATCTGTCTCCTCCAGAATTTTCATCTGTCATACTGAGAGAAGGAGTGATTTCTTATTCTACAGATCATATGCTGTCAAGGACCTTCGTTCCTTAACAGTTGATCTTTGATTTTTTTTTAATCCAATGTTGGTAAAGACCTAGTTCTTTATCGATGGATCTGTTTGGTTAAAAGATTAAGAGCCCTAATCAGAGTAGTTTCTTAACTACCATGATCCGGATTCTTATCATCTTTTTGGATTTTCTCACGGGTTTAATATTTTATTTTCTCTCGTTCCATTCTTATTTCTTTTTTAGCATTTACTCGTGAGCATGTTTAATTTTTGCTATCTGTTTATGAAATTTTCTATTACTAATTGTTTACTGATTCTCGAATGGCATTCGTCTGTATCATTTAGATTGATCTCGCTTTAGTCTCGTATCAATCAATCACGCCTCCTGAGCAGAGTATAGGCAACTATACTGTCTGTCCTGGGAAAATGAGCCCCTGGCCGGACGTGATTTGTTGTTGATGAACAGAAGAGAGCTTGATTATTAGGATTGATTTTCTTTTTAGGATTGTCCCGCATCAATTTGGTATCAGAGCAGGTTGATTAGGGCTTTAGTTTAAATTCAGTAATTTAAATTTTTGCAAGTTAAATTTTCATACTCTAAATTTCGTACTTTACTTTCAAGCATTTTAATTTTTTATTGCACTTTATTTCTGCATCTTAGAGTTGCATGACCACTAGATCAGGTACCTGGTACCAACATCCTACTTCTCCACCCAACACCAATATGGATCCCAATATAGCAGCCATCATTAATGCTCTGACTGAAAAGTTTAATGACATGAAAAATTTTATGAAAGCCATGGATGAGAGAATAGTGATATTAGAAGAAGCTAGGTAGAAACAACCTGAACCTGAGTCTCCCCGACTACCTATAGGACAAAGAGGTAGGAATCTAGAACTTGATCGACCTATAGGGGCACGTCCGCACCATAACCAGTTCGATCAAGATGAGCATATTCTTAGGAATGTGAAAGTCGAAGCCCCAAGTTTTGATGGTTGTCTAGATCCGAGAGAGTACCAAGATTGGGAATCAGGTATGGACCACTATTTTGGATGGTACGAAAAGTCAGAAGCAAGGAGAGTTAGGTTTGCTAGGATGAAATTGGTGAGGTAAGCCCGACTTTATTGGGAAAGTGTTGAGCGTCTTCTCAATCAGAGAAGACAAGATCCGATAGAAACCTGGGATGAGATAAAAGAAAAACTCAGAGAGAAGTACCTCCCCACCTCTTACCAACAAAGACTTTTAGATCAATGGCAGAGGCTTACTCAAGGGAATAGATCAGTCACCGAGTATATCACGAGATTTGATGAATACCTCATGAGATGTGGAGTAGCCGAAGATAGAGTTGTTACCTTATCTAGATTTAGAGCTGGATTACGAGAGATATTCAGTGTGAGCTCTTTCTGCGAGAGGTAACCACGTTGGAACAAGCTTATCAACTTGCCTTAGATTTTGAAAGATTTTTTAGATATTCGACTCCCCGTCGTCCTGAACTCAACCGAGTAACCCCTTCTGGATCGAGACCTAATATTAATCAAACTCCTAGTAACAGACCTCCACTTACAAATCCTATTGGGAGAAAAGAAGATAAAGGAAAAGGAGTTCTAGGAGAGTTATCAAAAGGAAGTAGTTCTCAATCTCATTGCTTCAAGTGCCATGGTTACGGTCACTTTGCTGCACAATGCCCCAACCGATCATTATTCGTAGAAGAATTAGAAGGAGAAACTCTAGAAAATATTGAGGAGAAAGTTTATGAAGCTGATCCAGATTTAGCCGAACAATTTGAAAGTACTGAGGACATCCTAGGTTATGCCACACCTGAGTTAGACCTTAGGCTTGGAGTCGTTAGGTATGTCCTAGCCCAAACTAAGGAAAGTGAAGACTGGCGTAGGACCTCTATTTTCCATACCTTCATAAAATTTGGCGATAAAATTTGTAAGGTGATCATTGATAGCGGTAGCTGTATCAACGCCATCTCCACCGACACGGTTAAGCGATTAGGATTAACTCCTATAGATCATCCTAGTCCATACCGTGTGTCTTGGATTGATTCCTCCTCTATTCCCATCAAATTTAGATGCCGTGTGCCCATCCAGCTTCATTCCTATCAGGATCATGTGTGGTGCGATGTCTTACCCATGGAAGTCGGAAGTATCATATTAGGTCGGCCTTGGCTTTTCGACAATGATGTTATGATTTATGCCGTACCAACTCCTGCAGCTTTACTCATCAGGGTAAGAAGATCACGATTAATCCTTCCCCACCTAAGGCTACTAATAGAAAGATAGGCGATGGATCAAAAGAAAATCTTAAGAAGAAAAGCCTCAATCTGATAGGTGCTAAAGAATTAGAGACGATCATGAGTGAAGGATCACCAGTTTGGATGCTTGTTGCTAGAGAAGTTCGTGAGGATTCTAAGGTGGATTATCCTAAGGAAGTAGCTAGCCTTCTTGCCGAGTTTCATGATGTCTTTCTTGAGGATCTTCCAGATTACTTACCGCCTATGAGAAACATTCAACATGCCATTGATTTAGTTCCTGGATCTACCCTACCCAACTTGCCCCACTATAGGTTGAACCCTAATGAGCATGCTGAGCTACAAAGACAAGTTGGAGAGCTGATAAAAAAAGGATTTGTGAGGGAGAGTTTGAGTCCTTGCGCGGTTCCTGCACTACTGACTCCAAAGAAGGATGGTACATGGAGGATGTGCATAGATAGCCGTGCCATTAATAAGATCACCATTAAGTACCGCTTTCCCATCCCTAGGTTAGATGACATGTTAGATATGATGGCCGGATCCACTATCTTTTCTAAGATCGATCTTAAGAGTGGTTACCATCAAGTAAGGATTAGACCGGGAGATGAGTGGAAAACTGCTTTCAAGATAAAAAATGGTTTATATGAGTGGATGGTGATGCCATTTGGATTATCTAATGCCCCTAGTACCTTCATGAGGTTGATGACCCAAGTACTACGACCATTTATAGGAGTATTTGTAGTCGTATATTTTGATGACATTTTGATCTATAGTCGAACTAGGGAAGACCATTTAGATCACCTCCAAAGAGTGTGCCAAGTTCTTAAAACAGAAAGCTTGTATGCTAATCCTAAGAAGTGCGCTTTTATGACAGACCATATCATCTTTTTAGGTTTTGTTGTTACCCCCAATGGTGTATCTGTGATCCTAAAAGATTAGAGCAATAGTTGAGTGGCCGGTGCCCAAGAGTGTGCATGACGTACGGAGTTTTCATGGATTAGCAACTTTTTATCGTAGGTTCATAAAAGGGTTTAGCACCATAGTCGCTCCCATCTCTGACTGCATTAGAAAGGAAAATTTTGAATGGACTAGGGCAGCCAATAGAGCCTTTCTAGACATTAAAGACAAGATGACTCATGCCCCAATCTTACGTCTCCCTGATTTTTCTAAGGTTTTTGAAGTAGCGTGCGATGCGTCAGGAGTTGGGATTGGTGGTGTCCTTAGTCAAGAAGGTCATCCGGTAGCATACTTTAGCGAGAAACTTAACGATTCTAAACTCAGGTATTCTACCTATGATAAGGAGTTTTATGCGGTAATTCAAGCTTTAAGATATTGGAGGCATTACCTGCTACCGCAAGAATTTGTTTTGTACTCTGACCATGAGGCCCTTAGATTCCTGAATTCTCAAAAGAAATTGAATCATAGACATGGTAGGTGGGTCGAGTTTTTGCAAGCCTATACTTTTGTTTTGAAACACCGTGCAGGTGTAGAGAATCGTGCTGCTGATGTCCTGAGTCGTCGTCATACTTTGCTGTCCACCGTTAGTATAGAAGTTGTTGGTTTTGATAAGATTAAAAAAAATTATGAGGAGTGTCCAGATTTTGGTGACATACTTACCGCTTTACGTAAGGGGCCATCTAGAGAACGTAGTGAATATACCCTTCAGGATGGTTACCTATTTAGAGAAACTAGGCTGTGTATCCCCCATACATCTTTGAGAGATTTTTTAGTTTGGGAATTACATGCTGGAGGATTAGCTGGACACTTTGGTAGGAATAAAACTATAGAGTTGGTAGAAGCCCAGTTCTTTTGGCCAAGCTTGAAAAGAGATGTCGCCCGAATTGTTGCCCAATGTAGAACATGTGCCGTGGCCAAGCAGAGAAAACAAAACACCGACTTATATACACCCTTACCTATACCAGACTGTCCTTGGCAAGATGTTAGTATAGATTTTATTTTGGGATTACCTAGGACATCCAGGAAGCATGATTCTATTCTAGTGGTTGTAGATAGATTTTCAAAAATGGCCCATTTCTTGCCCTGTTGCCAAACGTCTGATGCGTCGAAAGTTGCAAGGATATACTTTGATGAGATTGTTAGACTACATGGATTGCCTAAAACCATTGTTTCTGATAGGGATGTTAGATTTATGAGCTACTTTTGGAAAACCCTATGGCATCTTTTAGGCACAAAACTAAAGTTTTCTTCTACCTATCATCCGCAAACAGACGGTCAGACTGAAGTGGTTAATAGGAGTCTTGAAAATCTTTTGCGTTGCTTGATTGGGGAACATATGGGTAACTGGGATCTTTTGCTGCCCCGAGCCGAATTTGCATATAATAGCTCTGTTAATAGGTCCATTGGCATGAGTCCTTTTGAAGTAGTTTATGGATATCAACCTAGAAAACCAATAGACCTCATCCCACTACCCATGCATGCTAGAATTTTCGAATCTGCAGAGTCATTTGCACAGCATATCAAGAGTTTGCATAAAGA